>NC_137273.1:38732040-38872040 GCF_053477335.1 Acartia tonsa | reverse complement strand
ACTCGCATTTATCATCATCTCTCCTAAACAATTTTAAGTTATATAACTACTTCATAATGTCCGCATGTCCGTCTAGATTCCCGTTCAGATCAACGATAAATGTTGCAATTTATTAACCCCTAGCCTCAAGAGGATATAACTTTTTAAAAATTAAAAAATCGAACAGAAATGAGTATTAAACATTTATTTTAGTATAAAAATGTCGACCATTCTCGCCGAAAATAGCTTCCATGAGAAGTACAGCCAAATTTAAATCTTCATGCGGAAAAACATTTTTATTATAAATAAAATTAAATGGCTTACCTTAACCCTGCAGGGGGCTTATCCTGGGAAACAGTTATCCGACTTGGCCTGATGGTGTTCGTAGGGAAATAGGATTCTTCGGATTTTAAGGCCTGGGCCTAAAAATGGTTTACGTTAGTATGTTAAATTAGAACTACATTTAAACAGGGATCGGAAGCCGCGCGTAAGCTGCGTGTAAGCCTCAGTGAAATCGTCATTTTATCACTATAAAATTTAGCTGGATTTCTTTTTCTGCTCACAAGCAGGTTTAAAACTGAGGCTTATGCGCGGCTGAGGCGCGGCTTCCGAACCCTGCATTTAAACAAACATAACACTAAATCAACAATTGAAAACATAAATCTTCTACTAACTCTATTATAATAATGACATCTTGACTGTAGTCTTTTGCCTACTACTGATATCCTTATACTAAATTAACAGGATGTTTGTCTGTGTGTACCGAAGGATCTCGCTAACCGCTGAACCGATCGGGTTCTCCTTAACAGGGTAGATTCTCATATGTCCCAGGAAGGTTTTTAACTATTTTGGGGGAGGGTACCACCACCCTCCCAAGAGAAATGACAAAAAAATTGAAAATTTTCTTAATATCTGGGAGACTTCAACGTAACATAAAGAGGTATCCGTAACATAAAGAATTATCGTAGAGACTTTAACAAACAAAAAACATTTAAAGTGCCACTAGAGGCCTCTAGGGGCGTAGCCGCTAGTATTATATACATGACTAGCGGCTATGCCCCTAGAGGCCTCTAGGGGCACTTGAGGAGGAGAGAGTCGAATTTGATAATTAAATTTCTTATTTTAGATTTTAAAAGAAAAAGTTAAAAAAAAAATTACGTTTGACGCTTATTTTTCGTTGAACTCTCTTTCTAAAATTGGTAAATTTTTTAAAAATTTAATTTCTCTAGGGAGGGTGGTGGTACCCTCCCCCAAAATAGTTATAAACCGTCCCGGGACATACGAGAATCTACCCTGTTAAGGAGAACCCAATCGGTTCAGCGGTTAGCGAGATCCTTCGGTACACACAGACAGACACACAGACAGACAGACACACAGACATCCTGTTACTTTAGTATAAGGATATAACATTAGAATTGAGGAAATGCTTTAGCATAAAAATATGTACAACTATCTACTAAGAAAAGTTAAGACTTGTAAACAAAGTTCGTACAATCAAAATGTTGAAGTTCGAAAAATATTTTGTAATTTTACAACCCAAACCTAAAGGTCAATAAAAAGTATCACTGTTTAAATACTTCAAACCTGCATTTCAGTACTTGTCGTGATAAGAGGGGCATTCAGATCATCTATGGAGTTGGAGGAAAATAATCCTTGGTCAATCTGTGACCTAGAACAAACAAGGATGACAACATCCATAAAAATTATGGTAGGAATGTGTACTGTACATGGAGCCTTTGTTAAAAAAACTTTCTTTCGTATTTTTATTTTCAATACTCAAATTGTTTTATAGCATGACTTAATATTAGACTGTGCATGGTAATGAGTTGCGCCTGTTTATGTGTCAAGGTATTCCCCCTACTCTTACTATCTATGTCGCACACCTGCCATAGCAGCAATAAGAATTATTTATTAACATTTTTAGTTATGACGCGGTGTGAATCAAACCTATCACCTCCTCGATGAGAAGCGGATGCGCTACGTGTTGAGCCGGTATTTAAGTAGCTTACTTTGTTTTCCTAGGACGTCTGGTGGGTATGGGTTTGTCAAAAGTTTCCACTTCCACATCTCTGTACACGCCTAGGCCTGGCAGGAATACACCAGTCAATATCTAAACATTCAGTTTGGTTTTAATCCACATATAAAAGTAAAGGGATGTATGTCTGTCTGTGTGTATGCACGTCTGTAGTAAAAGATCTCGCTAACCACTGAATCGAAAAATTTATCATCTACAGTGAAGCTGCATAATTTTCCAGGGAAGTTTTTTAACTATCTAGTTTAAGAGTTTCATGAGAATTGGATTGGACAATTTTTTTCATTAATTTGTCACGCTTTTCCTCAACAGTTTAGCGGATTTAAAACCGACACGCAACTAGCGGCCAATGGATCCTATAAATTGACACATTTGCTGAATCAAAACTGGTTTTACCTAAATTGTATCTGTTCCTTCTTCGCGATTATAATATTTCAAAGATTTTAACAAAAAATGTGTGATGATTTGACTTTAAAATGGCCTTTGATGTAAAATATTTATGCTGTATATTACCCTTAACACATGAAAGCAATAGTTGTTTTAAAAACCTTTTTTTGTAGATTAATTATAACTTATAAAATTGTCGACGGGGTAACTTCTGACTTTAATTAATGCTTGTTTTTCTTCAAATTACCTTGAAATTTTAAACTTAGAAAGTAAAAACAGTAATAAAAAATAAACATATCATTTAACTAAAAATACTGGCACAAATGATTTACAACATATACTTTTTTTTAAAATTGAAGCTTTTCTACAATTGGGGTCGGTTAGTTTGTCCGTCCGTCAGTAACAGTTAGCTTTTCAGGTGGAACAATTACCTTTTTCATTAACTTGGACATGTTAGAATTTTCCTAACGATTTCAAACTTTGCAAGGTTATTCCTGTACTAATTAGATACGGTTTAGAAAACGTATCAATTCTATAATCATTACCAGAATGTCCATACGCCCATTTTTAATATGTTGATTTTTGGAATACTGATTCCTAGGACAACAAAGTTCAATGTTTAAAGCAAAGCATCTTTATAATCAAGTCCTAAAATGTAATTATGTCCTTTAACATTATCCTGTATTTAAACAGCTTTTTTAATTACAAACAATTAAACAAATTTACTTACACATTTGTTCCGACTTTTATAACTTTATATTCTGATTATTCACTTCTAAAACTGTACAATGATAATGTCTGTTTGTCCTACGGTTTCATAGCTTCGCTTTTATAGATGTTGTCATTGACACTCGAATTTTGTATGTAAAAAAGACACGATAGAATTAAGTTATCAACCACATAAACAATAGATTGTTGAAGACATTAGGCCTTTAATTGATTATATATTAATAATGTATACCTAGTCAAATTAGTTAACAACTTAATAGTTGATTAAGGATACTGTTTAAGGACATTCCTACATTTTTGATATGCTTTGTTTATAACATTCTACCTTTTTGTAGTAGGAATATAAAAAATGTTTCAAATCAACTTTTTGTAAATAGACAACGATTGTAGAATTGCTATGCTTTCTAAATCGTGCCTTACTATTACTACAGAAATAACCAACCATGCCAAGTATAAAATCAATAGGACAATTATAAAATGCCTAAATTAACGATAAGATCTATCCTTTATGGACAGACAGACGAACAATAAATATAGAAAACCTTTACATCTCATTTCTGCTGCTTGATTTTAAAAGAAATTAAAATCAAGCAGCAGAAATGAGATGTAAAGGTTTTCTAATCTAACCTAAAGACTAACCTTTATTAGTTTGTTAACGTAAAATCCTGCATTATTAAAGATACTTGTTGTATGTATATGTCTATCCTTTATTCTTTATCTTGAAAGAGTCTTGTTTTAAAAAAAATATAATTATAAAATCAACAAGGACCAAAATCTTTGATCTATTTAGATTATGATCACATTTTGAAAAAGGTTTTGCCATGTCTTAAATAAGATACAAAATTAAATAATAATTGTTTTCAATTGCTAAATAATCTTAAATACACAAGACAATAATTTGGTGTTTAATTCAGATATACTAGCTCAATATAAAAAATAGCGATTGTGCCTATCGATTTCAAACTTTGCATGGTCATTCCTGTAGTAGTTTGGTACGATTATAAAGCGTAGCAACTCTATAATCATTACCAGAATGTCTGTACGTTCATTTAAAACATGTTGATAACTTAACAACTTTTTTAACAACAAATTTTTATGTGATCTAATTCTTCGTTTGATCTGATTTTTGGTATATAGATTCCTGGGACAACAAAGTACAATATTATAAGCGATGCAACTCTATAATCAAGTCCTAAAAATGTAAGTATGTCCATAAACATTATCCTGTATGAAGCAGATTTTTTAAAACAAATTTACTTACAATTTTGCTTCGACTCTTGTACTTTTATATTCTGTTTATTGAGTTCTGACACTATACAAGTGTTTATGTCCGTTTGTCCTACCGTTTCATTGCTTCGCTTTTATGGATGTTGTCATCCTTGTTCATTATATCAATTATTTTATCCATATAAAATTCAAAATGGTTTAGAACAAAAATATTTACTTTTGTGTAATAAACGGCAAAGGATCTAAACAATTAGAATTAATAATTAAAAAGTACTTTTTATATGACTTTTTATATCACTCATAATGCATAAAACACAAGAAGATTCATACTGCCACCTGGAGATCACCAGATCAAAGAACCTTTAATCAGATAGATCACATCTGTATATCTAGACGTTTTAAAGGTTCTCTCCTTGATGTCAGGGTTGAAAGAGGACCTGATGTTAATTCAGACCATTATCTTCTATCTTCTAAAGTTCGGCTTAGATTTAAAAAACAGGACACAAAGCCTAACCCCAGGAAAAAGTATAATTTAACAACCCTTCAAAACTCTGAAAAGCTACAAGAGTTTAAGCTCACTCTAAAGAACAGATTTGAGTTGTTGACTCTTCAAGAGGATGATGGAGTTGAAGATATTTGGCAAGGTATTAAAAAAGTTTATAATGATACTAGCCAAGAAAAATTAGGTTTTAAAAAGGCTTACCAAAAGCCGTGGATCACTCAAAGATCCATTGATCTCATGGATCAAAGAAGAGAGGTAAGACAAAAGACACTCTCCAGAAACTCTCCAGAAGATAAAGACCTGTATAAGATGCTCAGCAGGGAAATCCAAAGAAGTGTCAGAATTGACAAAAAAGAACACTTGGAAAACCTTGCTATGCAAGCAGAAAATGCTTTTAATCAAAATAGAATGAAAGATGTCTATGAGATTACTAAGAGCATTGCAGGTAAAGTACACAAATCAGGATCACACATCAGGGACAAGGATGGTTCACTCCTTAAAACTGATGAAGATATTCTAAATAGATGGGCAGAGCACTTCACTGAACTGCTGAATCTTCCAGTTCCAGAGGAAGAAACTGAGATTCCACCCTCAGATGCACTTGACATTGACTGTCGAGCGCCAAATCTATTGGAAATCAAGGAGGCCATTAAAAGTTTGAAAAATAACAAGGCCGCTGGACCTGATAACATCCCAGCTGAGGTCATAAAAGCAGACCTAGATACATCTGCTGAGGCATTCCTACCTCTGATCACAAAGATATGGAATGATGAGTTATGCCCAGAGGACTGGAAGAATGGACATATCTCAATACTAGCCAAAAAAGGAGACTTGACCCAATGTGGAAACTACAGAGGGATAATGCTCCTTTCAGTACCTGGCCGTATCCTAAGTAAGATTCTTCTTAATAGAATAAAGAAGAAGGTTAATGAAAAGCTAAGACCTAATCAGGCTGGATTTAGACCAAACCGTTCCACTATTGATCAGATAACCTCTCTAAGAATCATCATAGAGCAATCCAAGGAATGGAACTCTGAGCTTTTTGTAAACTTCATTGACTACAAAAAAGCATTTGATTCTTTAGACAGAAGATCTCTCTGGAAAATCTGCCGACACTATGGCATTCCAGAAAAGATAATCAATATCATTAAAGCTATCTATCATAAAGGAGGTGGAAATGTAATGTATAAAGGTAAACTATCAACCTTTTTTGAGATTGTAACAGGCGTCAGACAAGGATGCCTTCTTTCTCCCTTCCTTTTCCTCCTTGCCATTGACTGGATCATGAAGAACTGTGAAAGTAATGATGGCATTCGTTGGGAGCTATTTGGCAATCCCAAATATTTAGGAGATCTGGACTTTGCTGATGATATCGCTTTGTTAACAAGCAATAGAAGTCAAATGCAAAGAAGGACTAACAGGATAGCTGAAACTTCCAAGAAAGTTGGACTAGAAATAAATGTTTCTAAAACCAAAATACTCAGATTAAATGCAAATTCCCAAGAACCAATTACTATTGGAGACCAAATTCTTGAGGATGTAGATTGTTTTGAGTATCTTGGAAGTAAAATTGATGAAGCTGGAGGCACTTTAACAGATGTTAAAGCTAGAATTAACAAATCTAGGACAGCCTTTGCCAGCCTGAACAAAATTTGGAATTCCAACAACATCTCCATAAAGACCAAGTTAAGACTGTTCAAGTCAAATGTTCTCTCTGTTTTGCTGTATGGGGCTGAAACTTGGTTCCTAAACACAGCAGTGGTCTCCAAGCTACAGACATATGTCAATAAATGTCTAAGGAGAATCCACAAGATCTTTTGGCCAAATAAGATCACAAATGCTGAGCTTCTAGAGCGCAGTGATATGTCAGACATTAAACTGACAATAAAACAGAGAAAATGGAGATGGCTGGGGCACACTCTAAGGAAAGGGCATGATGATATAACCAATCAAGCCTTGACTTGGAACCCCCACGTAGGAAAGAGGAAACCAGGTAGACCAAAAACAACCTGGAGGAGGGAACTCTTAAGTGAACTGAAAGAAAAGAAAATTCCATCTTTCAGCAATGCCTCAAAACGTGCCCAAAAAAAGGAAGATTGGAGAACCATTGTGCATGGCCTACGTTCTGCCGAGAACTAAAAGGCAATGATGATGATGAATGCATAAAATAACCATTGTTATAAATCCTAAATATGCAGTGTTGAATTGTCTATAGAAATATTGTTTAAAAACCTCAACAAAAATGACAAACTTATATTAATAAGCCATGAACATTAAGATTAAATGCTATTTTAAAGTCAAACAAACACACATTTTTGGTTAAAATCTTTGAAATTCTATAATCCTGAAGAAGGATCAGATACAATTTAGGTAAAACCAGTTTTGATTCAGCAAATGTGTCTATTTATAGGATCCATTGACCGCTTGTTGCGTGTTGGTTTTAAATCCGCTAAACTGTTGAGGAAAAGTGTGTTGTATCTAATAATGTAGAAATTTTGTTCATCATAATTGGGGTAGAGGGCGGCTCAATTTAACCATTGTCTAAGTACGGGGATAGTTCTATAAATTGTAATAATATTCGTTCAATGAAAAATTGAAATTATTTTGGGAAAAGTTTGAAGACTACTTTTTATATTTTTTATATTTTATCATCCTTCTACAATGAATTTACATCTGCAATTTCAAAAAAACAATGGTAGTGTGGTATTCGGCAACCGTGAGCCATGCATATGGCACCCCTGACCGGGGTTCGGTGGAGGGTCAATGGCCCTCCCCCGAGTCCTGGGGAAGGGGTCTGACGACCCCCTCCCTATGCCTAGAATTAATGATTGAATCTGTCATGTTTTATTATGGTTAACTGTATTCTTAATTCCCCCCACCCTTTCCAGGGATGGGGGATCATTATTGCCCAAACTGACTCTTGTATATGTATTATAATGCTTTTATGTTATGATTATTTATTCCTATCCATGTAGTTATTGTTTGTTGTATATAGCTTTAGTATCCTTTAAACCTTCAATAAAGTGACAACTGAAATAGATGTTGATTATTATCTAGTGAATGCTAGAGAAGATATAGTTTATTAAACGAAAAAATTGACCTAGCCATTGACTCCTTTAAAATCCGTGAGTCAAAGCAAGTGCATCTTACACAATTCATACTGTCCCAACTTTCAATGCATGAACAAAGAAACCGGTTATGGTCGGTCAGAATCCAATGCTTTCAAGACCCTAGAATACCCACCAATAGAATTACTGATGAGTATGTCTATAATCAGATCATAAAACCATCTCTTATTGACGCAATTAGATCTGGCTTTATTGAAAATTTCAACACTTCTTTTGATTATAATGTTGAATACTCCCACCCATTACCAAAGAACCGAGGCCCCCCCCAATTCATCTACCGGTTTTTTTCTCGCAGGGCATTGTATGCCTTCATGGTGAACAAGAAAGCAACTATCAACGCCCATATTAAAAGCTGCACAAACACCAGAAATATCGTCCCAGGTGCCACACCCTACAACAAAGCTTTTAAACTTAAGGCCAGCCATGACCTCTCTCAGCTTAATAGACAAGTCATGTCCTACCTGTATGGGACTGGTCTCGTTGATAATTGCAAAATCGCTGGACTGACAGTAGCCTTTAAACCAAAAGGAGAAAAAAAGTGGTACCGGGTACTTAACCCCTTTGGGTGTGATCTTTATAGTATGGTCCAACCTCTACCCCCCCTCCATGACATGGTCCCTGAAGCCCTTGCAAACGAATCAGACCTCCTTCGTCTATCCATCCAATTGAAAAAAGATGCAAAAACTGATCTCTCAGCTTTTTTCAGTGATTTGAAACTAGATCTCAAACAACTGCATGCAGCTGTCCAACCCAAACACCAGGACCGCACCACTGAAGCTGAAAAACAGAAGTCTAACAATGCATCACAACAACCTGATCTCGATTCTGCAATGGCTTTCCCCCACCTTACTGCATCTCAGACAAATACAAACACACCAGCGGCCAATAACAACCAGACTGCCAGCAGTTCCAGCCAGGCACAGAGGGACCAACCATCTAGGGGAGCTAAAAACAAAGCCAAGACTAATAAGACTTGAGCACTTCCTCTTCATTTCTATTTTATTATTTATTATTGGTTATCTCCAACAAATAAAATCTAAATATCTAAAACAGTAAACATGATTGTTTAATATTAAATAACACGTTGTATCCAGTCCACGTATTTGCCATCATACCCACCTAATTTGATATAAATAAACATGTGATTTCTTATTTATTTATGTTTGCTTTTTATGCATAAATAAATAACTGACCTTATAAATCCACAAATAGGGTTTATAATGGCAGTGCCACATTGGCTTATCCTATTATATATTGTATATAAAATAATGCAAGCAACCACCTTGCTATAATTATGCGCTCGCGCACATAGTTATACAAGTGGCGCCATTTGGCACTTGAGCAATTAACCCATTAGATTGTCTCTACTACACTACTCATTATTGTATTATTTAAAATAACAATTTATTAGCCCCAACGGCCCTTTGTTTGTTTAATTTTTATGTCTCTATGCATTTAATGCATTTTATCATTTTAACCCTAATGTACCTTACTATCTTTTAATAAAAATAACAGTTTACGTCATTGGTAAGGGTTTGAGCCACCCTAATAACTATACCCTAGTAACCTCTATATGTGTCACACAATATCTTTATGCTCGTTTTCTGATATTTATCTCCCAATATTTATATGTTCTTTTTTTGTAGTTTGTGTGTGTGTTGTACCAGACCTAGTTGAACTTAATTTCGGGATGTGTTTGTCTGATTATGCTAATGGTGCTGATGGTTTTGCTGAAGGTGTCTATGGTGCCGATGGTTCTGATAGTGTTGCTATGCCCCCCTGTGACCCTCCCCCTCTTGTTCTCTATGACTAACCAGGTAGACATTGATATCTTTGAGAGCAATCCAAATTATTGTCTGGATTCAATTTTGTATGGTGATTGGGCAGAATATAGCGCAGAAATGAATATTAAAAGCAATTTTGTTTCTGAGCTAAATGCTGCTCAAGAGCTTAGTAGCAATGATAACAAGCTTAGCATCTTTTCATTAAATACTCAATCTTTATTTGCAAAATTTACTGACCTATCCTGTTTTTTGTATAACTTAAACAAAAATAACGTCTTTCCAAGTATTCTAGCCTTACAAGAAACTTGGATAACAGAAAAAATTAACCTTGACCATTTAAAATTAAATGATTATAACTGGATTGGTAGAAACCGAACCACTGCTAGAGGCGGAGGCGTCGGTTTTTACATAAATAACAACTTTAAATTTGAAGAAATTTATCCAAATTATTATCGTGAAGGTATTCATGAGAGCATATGTCTTAAAGTTAGCCAAAATAATTTCAAATTTTTCATTATTAATTGTTATCGTCCGCCCCATAGTAGCCCTGATCAATTAGAATTATTTTTTGAAATTTTCTCTGAACTAATGAACCAACTTAGCGAGATTAATGCACCCACCTTTGTTTGTGGTGATTTAAATTTGAATATTTTCGAAACCTACTCTACAAGTCATGCCACACGGTTAGTCGATTTAATGACGTATAACGGATTCTTAAATACCACCTTGCGTGCTACACGCATAACCCCCCATTCCTACTCTCTAATTGACGTCTTTTTTATGAAAAATTTTGTACCCAATCATGAAAAATCATTAATCATTGTCAGTGATAATTCTGATCACTACATTGTCTGTAATTCCTTTGATATCAAATTAAAAAAAACTGATAACAAATCTGATAATTATGAACGTCGTCTAACACATGAAGAAAATTTACTTAACTTAAATGAAGCTCTTCAAAATCAAAATTGGAATGAAGTAATTCAAGCAGTTGATGTAAATGTTGCATATAATTCATTTATTCAAATATTTATGAGTCATTATGATGTTTACTGTCCTAAAAAAACATTCAAATCAAACCATAAAATCACCCCCCAACAAAAATATGCAAATAACCACTTACTTAACTGTAGAAATTTTAAGCATATGCTTTACAGTAAACAACATAAAGACAAATCAGATGAAAACATAAACAAGTACAAAAAATATAGAAATGAATTAAGGCGTAGTTTTGCAAGAGCCAAAACAAATTATTTTCAATCTTCTATTATAAAAGCTGGTACTGACAGCCGCAAAATCTGGCAAGTCCTCAGAGAAGCCATGCACATTGAAAAATCTAATGAATGCACTGATCATTTAATTGTAAATAACATTAAAATTACAGATCCCACTGAAATAGCAAATCATTTCAATTTTTTCTTTACTTCATTAGGTACTAGCTTACTTGATCAAATTCCAATAACAAATCAAAGTTTTATGAATTATTTACCAAATAGAATAAATGATACAATTTACATCCCCCCATTAGATGAACTTTCAACATTTAATACAATTACTAGCTGCTTTCCAAAAACTTCTACAGATTCTAATGGCATTGCAATGAAAACAATTATTAATTGTGCTGCGCCCCTATCTGTACCCCTTAACGCAATTTATAATCTTGCAATAAGTTCTGGTACCTTTCCAGAAGGGATGAAAATTAGCAAATGTATTACTTTATTTAAAGGGGGGGATATATCAGCTGCAGAAGATTATCGCTGTCTAAGCCTTATAGATAATTTTAGTAAGCCTCTAGAAAAAATACTTTATAAACATATTCATAATTTTTTAGAAGAGAGAAACTTCTTTTCTGACAGACAATTTGGCTTTAGGAAATCTATTAGCACAGTACACAACCTACTGAACTTGAGTAACCTCATTGCCAACACTCAAGCAGAGAGCAAGGTCTGTGGTGCTGTGTTAATAGATATAAAAAAGTGTTTTGACACTATTGACCGAAATATTTTGTTTAGCAAATTAAGCCACTATGGAATTAGGGGACAAGTTTTAGAGCTAATAAAAAGCTACTTTAATGGCAGAAAACAGTACATTTACTTTAAAGGAAAAATAAGTTCATTACGTGATATTGTCTTAGGAATCCTCCAGGGATCAGTTCTTGGTCCGTTATTATTTTTAATCTTTGTAAATGATATTGAAAATGCCATTGCAAATGCTATTTTCAATCTATTTGCAGATGACTCTTTGACTTTTCTTGCTCGTGAGAACCTGACAGAACTTATTGATGGACTACAAACAACCTTACCTCACATTGTCCAGTGGTACTCAGCAAATCGCCTTATTATAAATGCAAAAAAGACTAAAATATTAATCTTCACCACACCACGACAAAATTTCTCTCCTGATGAATTGCAATTAAAATTTTCTTTTCCTGTCTATATAAACACCAATGATTTTAATCAAAATGACCCAAATAAAATAACAAAACTTTCTCTTGTAAGTAATGACAATCAAAACAAGAACGATAAACATGCTCGTCACCTTGGAGTAGAGCTTGATGAAAAAATGTCCTATCGTTTCCACTTTGACAACCTTCACCAAAGATTGCAGCGCGCTTGTTTTTCATTAAGAATAATGAAAAATATTCTTGATCGTAGGCATTTAAAGATTTTATACAATGCTTACTGCAAATCCCTCATGGATTATAGCATCATTCTTTTCACTGGTGTTAATAAAGAAACCCTCCATCCCATAAAAATAATTCAAAAAAATTGCATTAGAATAATAGCTAAATCGAAAAATAACAGGGAACATACTAAACCCTTATTTAAACAATATCAAATTCTTCCTTATAGTGAACTAATGAAATTCAACATATGCAAATTTATGCATAAATTTAAAAATAACTTAACACCTCGTATATTTGATGATTGCTGGCAATTTAATTATGATATACATGGATACCCCACACGTAATAATAACAATTTTGCTACAAGAACAAATTCAAATTCATTTATTATGAACACTCCACTTTTCCGCTTCCCACGTATCTTTAATGAATTACCAGCAAACATAAAAAACATTCAAAATGAAAAAATATTCCATAAAAAACTATTTAATCATTTGTTAAACAATATTGAATAAATTACCCTCTTTTCTTAATTTATTTTAACTAATGAATATTTTCTGTAATTTAGGTGTAATTCGGAATACTGCAGACAATCCATGTAGAACATAACTTGCGAGCAATATAATCCCCAAGTTGTAAGTCAAAAATATCCATACATTTATTTTTTACCCTACTCCACAGACCCCTTTAATCCCCCCCCCCCTCTATATATGTTTTATGTAAACTTGCAAAATATCTCTCTTTCTTTAAGGAGATTTTTGTTTATTTTACATGAAAAGACTTATTTTTATTTTACATTCCTAGTTTTATCTTTATTTTATCATTGTAGTCTTAATAAAGACCAAACACACTCCATAAATAACCCACTTCCATTTTCTGTTCATTCACTCTCACTTTCTGCGTACTCTACACAGCGTATATATGTACGCAATAAATTGCGTATCTAAACCTACGCAATTATTATTTTTTCGTACGCTAATATATAAATATACTTTACTTTTTTTTTAATTTCTATTTTATTTTATCTTAACTTCAGTATATTAACTTTTTTCTCAACTAAGCTCTACACAGTTCAAAATTAATGATATCCTCACATCTGTTAGGACTGCCTCAAAGATATCTAAAAAAATTCTCTCCTTGTCCCCTATGGGACAAGTTAACTATTGTATTTTTAGTCACCTGAACATTGAGGTTGGGAGAGCAGGGTAAATAGCACACTGACGTACCTGAACCACCTGAAACAACCTGACGCACCCTGACGCAACCGGAGGCATTTTGACGGCTTACACACCCCCCGACTGATAGCGAAACGAAGTTGAAGTACACACACACACACACACCCCGCCGCCGAACAGCGGCCATACCCATGGACAGCCAAGCCCCCATTGGAACCCCAGAAGGGTCCTGCACGCCCGCAGGACCTCTAAGAGCCGACCAGTTTTTGGCTAAGGAGGAACCAGAAAGAATGGGTCAAGTGTAACTGTCCAGCAGCTGCAGCCTACATTGATTTATTATTATAATTTTTAATAAACATATTTGTTGCTAACTCGCTGTACTGGCACCAGCAGCGAGTTAGCGCCCCTAGCTTAAAATTTTGTAATTAATAAGGTTATTATTAAGGCCATTAATGTAATGTATGTTGGTGCAAATGGTCATGTAGGCCTGCAAGCTGCCGTGCAAGAGGCGCGCAGTTGCACAGGATTAAATATCATATCATATCATAGTAAGGTGTCCACGTCTGTCACACTGCCGTAATCTAATTGAACTCCGGTGTCTGCCATTTATCCTCGGCGGATACCACAACTTTTGGTGACAGCTGTGTGAGATTACGGCAAACCACAAGTGTAGAGCAGACGCGCATCTGAGGCCAAGGTACTCCCAGCAGTGAAACTGGCAAAACTGACACAAGCAACCGGAATTACCCACCCTGGACAGCAAAGTCTAACTCTGCATCCGGCAGTTGTGGAAGCGAGACAGCGAAACCTGACGAAGAACCGCGAGAAGCGCCGACATCTAACGGAGAATTGAGCGCTCAAAGGGCTGAAACAGGCCTGCGGACCGGCTGAAACAAGCCAAATAAGTGTAAACGGCTGAAAATAGGCCAACTTTACTGCAAGAGATAGCAGGATCCGAACCAGTGGCGCTAGCAGGACGGGACATTCCCTGCCGCCATCAGCCGGATTTGGATCAGCGGCGCTAGCAGGACGGGACATTCCCTGCCGCCGATAGGCTGAAACATGCCACATAGCTGCGAGCTGCGAGCCAACATACGAGTGTAGTGCACCAAAACAGAGAAAACTACGTCAACTCCAAGTATCCTGAGAGGCTACAACGCAGCCGCCCATCTAGAAAAACAGATATTATATCACATTTGCAGGGATTACCACCCTGGTGTGATGGCTAAACAATAGATTTATGAGCAAAGATTGGCAAACAAATCTGTTATGTAATTGTGATAAGGACACAAATAGAAGCTAAATGTAATATAACAAAGCCCCTGATATACAATCCAATCACCTCAAGCCTACAGCACAACAACAATACACCCCTTATTCCAGAGGAAAGGGAGGAGCCCACTCTCCACTGAAGGAAATGCAATCAAGGTGATATAATAGATAAGCCTAGGATTAAGGAGAAAAGGCACCATTACTTCATCACACAGTTATTTCAAACCCACAGCACTCCCCCCTTCCTCACAGGGGGAACGGACGGATTTACCCCCCGTCCCCTCACGCGCTTCCCCCCTCCTACCCACACTAACCCAAGTCCGTCGACGGTGTGGAGCGAGTGACCGGGAACACAGAGCGCCATTTACGGACAGCGCAACGGAGTGCGGCAATATCATAAAATTCAACGGACAAGCGGACCAATGAGAGAGCGAGTTGAGGGATAAGTGCGCGTTTTACCCGTGTGCGCGGATTTGACGGTGCGTAAGCGCGTTGCAAGGACGGAGATTTCACACACACACACACACACCGGAGCGGAGCTACTCCATAGCATATAACAGGGATATTTTTAGAAAACAAATAAAGAATTCTAAGCTCCCTCCCACTAGCTATAGTGTGATAGAGGAAAACCAAATCAGTTCTTGACAGCAGTTCAGACCCTCAACATCTATCTACCCCTACCAGCCTACTCTACCACCTCAGAATCCAACTAGTGATAAACACAGCTAAGCTATATTTTTGTAACTAAGCTACCAACCTAGTGATAAAAACAGTGTTGGCTGTTAGGCTAGAAAGCCTCTAGTGACAAACCATTTATTCTATTTACTTTATAATTTTGCGTCCCGCCGTTGAACCGTTGTCCCGATGGAACAGCCGCAAGCGCCAGGAGGTGACCAAGCCCCAGGATGGCTCCAGGATGACCCTCAGCCGGCTCCAGCCGAGTACCGCAAGCTGATGCTGAGTAACCTGCCAGAGTTTAGAGGACCGCCCAAGCAATCCTGGAGTTCACATATCCGCAGACTCGAGATGTCATGGGCGGCTTACCGCGTGCCACCCCATGACTCCCTCAACCGCCGCAACGCCCTTTTACTATCACTGGTAGGGCAAGCGGCGGAAATGGCGTCCCATCTGTTTGGCGAGGCAGGCCAAGCCTTGACCTACGAACAGGTCAAGGCCGAGTGTGAAATGCTATTTCGTCCTGCTTTTGAATCCCAAACGCTTAAACAAGCGTTTAGGGATTACAAGCAACACTCGACAGAACCTATACAAGCGTACATTTCCACTAAGTGTGCCTTGTATAGGGACGCCTACAGCCATGAGGATCTCGAGTTGTTGGTGGACGAATTAAATCGTGGAATTCGTAACGCCAATGTAAAACGCATCATGATGGGCCATGAAATTACGAGTGTACCTGAGTACACTCGTAAGGCCATGTTTACCGTCACCATGATTACTAAGCAACTGAAGGAAGGTGTGTGCTTAGTGGACTCGACCGACGGGCTGACTGGATCTGCCTGCATCCAGTTGCCCCAATATGACAAGTCGGAGCCAATGGAGATTGGCGCCTTGGCTCCGGGTCTCCACCAGATGGGGAGGGTCGCTCCAGATGACAAGGTTCCAGGTCGCTGCTTCCGCTGCCAGGGGAGAGGCCACAGAGCTCGAGACTGCCCGACACCGATGGAAGTTAGCCTAGAGGAGAGACGCACCCAGCCACGCCTTGACCGTTCTGCCAAGTGCGAGCATTGCCACTACAACGGTCACACGGCGGCCGAGTGCAGAGCTGACTGGGCCCAGGTAGCCAGCCGCAGGCGCACCGCCGACAAGGGTGCCCCTCCAGGGAAGCCCAGCAGAGTGGCCCACATGGAAGGGAGCGCGCCCCCAGCACCACCGCAGCAAGCAGCCGCCCCCAAAGCCGCGGACCGAGCCGACGGGATGCCGCAGTTTGGGACCATTCCAGCTAGGATCAACGTACTGGGCGGCGCGGCTGAACCCAACCGGGTTGGCCTGGGCTTCAGTCTCAACCACCTGGGGCCGGAGCTGGTGCAACCCTACAACATCGCCGAGCCAGAGGTCCTGAGGCCCCAGCCTTTTAGCCTCAACATGATGGAGCCTGCTCGGCCGAGCCTGCCCAGCAAGAGTGGAGGGACGCTACCCAGCGTCACTGAGACGATGTACGGGGAGGCCCTGGCGGCCGCTGAACGAGAGAGGCAGGAGGCGCTAGCCAGCGCATCAACATTGATGTATGGGGCGCCACCCAGCGCCGCCACCTGTGATGACTGGGGGGTGCTATCCAGCGCCTCCCACCTGACGCCTGGGGCGACACCCGTCGCCGCCACCGAGATACCTGGATCCTGGAACGAGCCAGCCTCCAACCTGGTGCCTGGGGCGACAACCGTCGCCGCCACCGAGAGACCTGGATCCTGGAACGAGCCAGCAGTCCCAGAGGAAGGGGTGACACCCGTCACCCCCAGCCAGCCAGCGCCACCAACCTGCAGGGAGAGCCCAACTATGTACCATCCAGAGCCCCCTGCCAGCCGAAGGAATCCAACTACCCAGCAGCCCCAGTCGAGCCAGGATAAGTTAAATTTGATAAATGTGTTGTATCCAAGCCATTGTAAAACCCCAGCCTTGCCTGTGCCCCCTGCACCAGAGGCTGGGGAGGTTGAAATTTGGGAAAATAAGGACTTGCCTGTGCCTCATGCACCTGAGTTCCTAGGGCAGGGGAGGGACATGAGTAAGGGCGAGCCTGTGCCACATGCACTTCAGCCCCATGCCACTGGGCATGTCTTGGACCAGGGAAGGGACCACTTGGGGCTAGGGGAGCCGACACCCAGGCAGGTGCCAGTCGCCTGCCAGTCTGTCATTGGGGAGGGTATCGGGGTGCCCCGGCCACACAAAGATAACGCTCAATGGAAACTTGTATCTAGCCAGGAGCAGCCCAGCCGTGTCCAGCCCCAAGAAGCAGCCGTGACCCGAGCCGAAGATCCCCAGCCGCGTGTGCGAGGTAGATGGCTGCTTGGAAGCTTCTCTCACTGGTGGATGGTCCTGTGGGGCCTCCTGCTGGCAGCCGTGTGGCCTACAACCAGCTACGTCCTGGTGGGATGGGACTGCGCCAACCCCACCCACGTCACAGCCTACAATAAGGAGAAGATGTGTAACACGGAACCCTTACACCAGGAGGTGCCCCTGGGCCATGAAGTACACGTCCTGCAGCAAGTCAAGGTGAGGGAAACAACAGGATACAGTTGCCAGCTCACTGTGTCCCAGTGGACATTCAGGTGTGGGGTATGGGGTCACCTCAAGGTGACCTCGGTCCCCACCCTCATGAGGCCAACCAAGATAGATCCAGAAACGTGCCGAGACCTGGCCAGGAACCGTGTCTACACGCTGCCAGGCAAGACCCAGCCACTGACGTTCCAACTGAACCATCCCCTGTTCTTCACCCTCGATATGGTGGGCGCCCTCGTCAACAGCCCCGAGGGGGTGGGTTGTGAGGGGGAGGACGTCCACTTCGAGGGCCAGCTGTACCGCAATGAATTAGTGCTCCAGGAGCGATGGCTGCTGGTTAAGGAAGAGACCTATGTAGTAGAGGATGGACGGGTGGAGTCCCAATCTGACCACCTGACCTTGGAGTGTCCCCATTCAGAGCTGTCCTGCATCACTGGGGAAGCCACCTACGTGTGGGATCACCTGGGGAGAGATTGCCCCTTGAGGCTGATTCGCAGCCTCCAGCCCAGCCTAGTGATGGATGCGTTCCTGGTTGACCATCAGGCCCAGTTTTTCATCAACATGACCAACCCCACCTCAATAGTGAACTGCAACTTTGAGGCCCATGCCACCAACCACCCAGCATTGTTTGTGGCAGCTGACCCCGCCGCGGCAGCGCTACCCAGAGTATCGGCCAGGGATGTGGATGTTCCCCTGCAGGCCCAGATACATGCAGGTTATATTGGATTTACTCTGGAGAGCCGCATGAAAAGCACAGCAGCAGAAGAAGTGGCGGCCAACTGCTGGAAGCTCCAGCAACTAGACCCGGCCCACCCGGTGCGCGTCCAGGGGAGCACGTTCTCGGTGCTGAGGGGAGATGTCCTGCTCCAGCTGACCTGCCAACGCAATAAATATGTTGTCCGTGAACACAAGGAGTGTTGGGACAAAGTGCCAGTGGAGCCCACAGGGTTTGTAGACGCCGTGACATGAGTGTACAGCGGCCACGCCACCAAGATTCCCTGCTCCTCCACCTACCCCCTGACTGTGCACGCGGAGGAAGGCTGGATAGAGTTAACCCCCGCTCCTAAGAAGAGGCCACCCCCGCTGGATACGCCCAGGCAGCTGTTGACAGAACCCTTGGATGACTTCAGTTCAGGGGGTTTGTATTCGCAGGCCGAGTTGGACGACTGGCAGCAGCTGCTGGCGTTCCCAGCATATAAGAGCGCCATGCTGACCGGCCTGTCCTATGGGTCATGCGTTCAGCAGGGCAGCTGTTCGGCCACAGGCGACCATGGGATAGTGTCCTACAACATCGACCGACTGGCGGAGGAAGGAGAGGCCGCCCTGGATGTCTGGGCTGGATTCAGACAAGCTATTCACGAGTGGGGAGATGGCGCAGCCATATTGTGTCTGCTGTTGTTGATCCTCAAACTGCTGGGGGACCTAACCATCATTTCCCTGGCAGCAGCACAGGGAGGCGTCCGAGCGGCCTGGAATGCGGTGTCACAAGTGTTCCTGTACCATCCAGCTTTGTATAGGAAGGCCCTGGCTAGAGCCAGGCTCACCCATGCCAAGTCCCGGGACTTTTCAGTAGACTGGGATGCCATACCCATCGGCCGGGAAGCAGCCGAGGAAATGGTGTCCATGCAATCCACCGATAGCGGGCATGACCGCCCAGGTAGGCCAGGACCGCCCTCTGGCCGACCCCGCGGCCCCACGGGAGGGCAGGCCGCTGCCCAGACGGTCAACTTGGCCGCCAGTGCCCCAGCCGCGGCCAACAACAACCAGCATGCCCCACTGCTAACTGTCCCAGCAGCAGCTGTGCCACCTGCCAACCTGACCCCTGCCGGCGTTGAACAACGTGTCCAACCAAAGTCAGCCTCTGCATTTTACCCCACGTTGGGAGCCCACCAACCCTGAGAAACGCTCACCACTAGGATTCCATTGAATCATTATTGCTTGTACATATATATTAGCCCTAAGGAAGCGGACCGAAGGCCTCAACCACTGTCGGAAGTCTGGTAGGGAATCCTCTCCCAGCCTTCCGAGGGGAGAGTTGTGGTATTCGGCAACCGTGAGCCATGCATATGGCACCCCTGACCGGGGTTCGGTGGAGGGTCAATGGCCCTCCCCCGAGTCCTGGGGAAGGGGTCTGACGACCCCCTCCCTATGCCTAGAATTAATGATTGAATCTGTCATGTTTTATTATGGTTAACTGTATTCTTAATTCCCCCCACCCTTTCCAGGGATGGGGGATCATTATTGCCCAAACTGACTCTTGTATATGTATTATAATGCTTTTATGTTATGATTATTTATTCCTATCCATGTAGTTATTGTTTGTTGTATATAGCTTTAGTATCCTTTAAACCTTCAATAAAGTGACAACTGAAATAGATGTTGATTATTATCTAGTGAATGCTAGAGAAGCGTAGCTTCTCTGTAGTAAGGTGTCCACGTCTGTCACACTGCCGTAATCTAATTGAACTCCGGTGTCTGCCATTTATCCTCGGCGGATACCACAGTAGAACGAGTTCATATAGTTTGAGGGGTAGAATATTAGAGTAAAACACTATAGGGAGAAGAGGTAAAATAGCTGTAAGTCCCCATCCCAAGGACATTCTCAATTGTGTCTTAGTAAATAAACCAATAGTGTCGGGAATATTAACACAGCCAAGTAAAAGAAAACAATTTGCTACCAGACGAAAAAGGTCCTTAAAAAAGGGGGGTAACTAGTTATCTGAATATACATGCCTATGCTACTATTAGTAAAATCATTTTCAGTCCATTTTCTTCTATCTTTCTCTGATTATATGGAATGCTTACCCGTCTTTGAGAGGTTTGTGATTCATCCGTGATTTGATCCAGCAGTAAGCTTTTAGCTTCTCGCTTTATCTGAACAACAATAATCTGTTATACAGTAGAAAATATATACGGTACAAAATATAGCTGGATGGGAACTGGTTCTCAGCCACAATAAAAAATCATGTATAGCATCGTATTTCAGACAATTTCCCACGAATATTAAAATCAAAATTATACAAGTTAAAGCCAGTTTTCATAAAAGATTTTTAAACTCTTTCTCTAAGAATTCTTTGAAGAGTATTAGCTTTTTACAATCGAAGCTACTCTATATTTAGAAATGTCCGTCCGCCTCTTTTTCTGTTCGTAAGACACGTTTTGGAAGAATCGTAATTTTCGCGGTTTCTATTCATGATAGACAGATGAAACTTCTTGTCAACATTCCTATCATTATTGAGCATAATTATCTGTAACATATCAAAACCCAATAAAAAAAATATGATATTGGGGAAGGTTTTATTTTATCATCAATTTACCCTGCCCTGCCTCATTGAAGTATGATTTAATAACAATACCTGTGTGTTCTCTTCGCCAGAAGGGAAACTCCATGATGGTCTTTCACTTCTAAATGATTAAAGGTTTTAAAACAATATTAACCACAGGTTTTAGTTTTCAAAGATAAGCTTTTCTATAATTAGGATATGTCCTTCTTTAAGACCGTCTGTACGTCAGAACGAACATCTGAAATTATTCCTGTAACAGTTAGGTACAAATAAAAAAGCATAGCAACTCTTTAATCGTCAACAGAAAGTCTGTTGTTGTTTGTTTGTTCTTCTATCTTATTTTAGAGCTTCGCTTTTATGGATGTTATCATCCTTTGTTTATAATAAGACTGCTCTATGTAATTTTTGAGGAAAATTGCATGTATTTTGATACTATTATATATATAGAGGTTCTCTAGGTCTTACGTCTATCGGTAATATTAACTCTAAATATAAAGCCTTTAATCTTTGAAATTCGTCTCACCCTCCAACTCTTACACCCACACAAAATACAGGTATTTACCTTAAATCCGGAGCCTTTACTTGTTCAAAGAATCCTGATTCACAAGATTTGAAAGCTGCAAGTACTGAAACAAGATTATATTATAGAGGTTTCCCTCAAATAACTCTTTATGCACAAAACACCCCCTCCTTATGATAAAATAAGGAGTGTATTTTTTTATTTCTTTGTTTATTACTTTATGTCAGGTTAGGTTAGATTATTTTGGGTTAGGGTACATCAAGTAAACTCCCTCCCCCCGCATGGGTTAGGCACAGGGGGAATAATTACTTCATATTATTTCAAACATAAAAGGGGGGTTGTGCTCGATAGCGCTTTGAGGTAAAGCACCAAAACATTAAATAGAAACGTTCGATTGGGTTTTTAGAAATGATAAAAAAAATTAAAATGTACTTACGAATTATGGCACTTTTGAGCATTTTGACGGATTAGAGAGTCTCGATTCTTTAGATTTTCACTGATATCTCATTCAATAACTAAAATAAAAATAAATTATACTCTCTTGAAATTTTTTTAATGTGTTAATAAACAAGAATATATCCTACCTAAAGACAAATCTTATTTATAGAGGAGCTTCCTTACTAAACAAGGATGATAACATACATAAGTAGCAAAGCATAAATGGACGGTGAAACGGACAGAGTCAATTATAGAGCAGATGTCCAGTGGTCATAAAATTTGAGAGAACAGAAAACGATAGATATTTATAAATCTTTACATATATTATATGAGATACCAGAAAACTTTCTATGTATCCTGTAGCATAAATAACAGACCAACGGATCAAGTAAGATATATAATCGGTGCACATTGGTATGGGGAATCATCAGACAAAAAAATCAGCCGCATATCTTACATTGCAGCCGAAAAATAAACGTTCCTAGAAAACTTTACCGATAGACAACAAGACAAATTATAGAGTAGCTTTGCTACTGAAAATAGGAAATATTCATATGTTTTTTAACAAATACTATTAACCTAAATAAAGTCTAAATATTTTCATTAAATGAAACCCTAAGGGGACGTATATGTAGATTAAGAAAATAATATATTTTCTCGTATTCATTCGAATCCGGTGGATAAGAACCGGTTCTCATCCATACGAAAAAACTATGTCTAGCATCGTATTTTATCCAGCTTTCTACGAATATAGAAATGTACAATCATAAGATTAAAACCAGTTTTTTTTAGCCGGCGCCTTCGGCACCTCAGGGCTAAAAAAACTAGTTTTAATCTCATAATTGTACTTTCTATATCCGCGGAAAGCCGTTTATAATACGATGCGAGAAATAACTATAAAAATTTACAAGGATAATTATCTCCAAGTTGCGAAGCTCTCTAAAATCACATGATAAACATATACACATGGCGAGAGAGAAAGAGTTGATGAAAAGGAGAGGGAGGGAGAGAGAGAGAGAGAGAAATGAAAGAAAGGGAGAAAGTAAGAAAGAAAGGAAGAGAGTGAGAAAAAAGAAGGAAAAGTGAGAAAATAAGTGAAGGAGATAGGGTGAAGAAGAAAGGGAGTGCCAAACATACGGAAAGACATACAGAAAAAGAAAGAGAGAGATAGAGAGAAAGAGAGAGAGATAGAGAGAGAGAATAAGACAAATTACTAAAAAAGTTGAAATATTGAATTAAGAGAAGCTTTTAGAAAGAAATGAAAAACAAACGACAAACCTTAAATATAAAAAGCCTCGCTTCTAAAAAAAAGCAAAAATAAAGAAAAAAGATTTAATAATAAAGCATTAATACTTAAGATTTAAAGATAAAACAAAATTTTGGGGGTAACTTGAAGGTCAGTTTTTAGAGGATTTTTTAAGATTATTTAAAAGGATAATAAAAGCGTTTTTTGTTTGTTTTTTTAATTGCTTAATTGGGTCTTCAGAATTTAAGAATGTATTTTAAAAAAAGGCTTAAAGCAACATAGCAAGAATGATAACGACCAAAGACAGTTAATCCTGAGTAGAATATATATCATTAGTATAAAGTTTTAGTCGACTGACTGAACAAACGCAGAAACGAATAACAAATCATAGTTTGCAGTCTTGGTGGCAGCAATTCCGGGCATGATTGAGTTGTCCTATCAATGTAAAACCGTCTATTAATTCTCTTAATCTAATGTACAAATAAATGATTTTTTTTAAATTTTAACTCTACACATTTGCTCTATGGATGTTGTCATACTTGCTGATTAATACAAATGAGTATATATAGATAAACAACCGATGAAAATAGTAAAATCTAGCATAAATAATAGGATAAAATATCCATAGATAATTACAATTTTTATGGGTTATTTATGTTAATTTAGGCTCTAAGAATATTATATTGAATAATCAGTGCCTGTCGAAAATTAAACACAAGGGGTATTTTTTTCCTATGCTAACCCCTGTGGGTCATCCTAACCCTGCGGGGCGTATACCTGAGGTGACCTTACTAGGCATGGCTTCGCAGAACCCAATATAACCTGACCTAAAGTTAAACAAGCACAAACGAAAAACTCCCCCTCCCTTAATTTTTCAGTTCTGTTTCAACTTAAAACAAGGGGGTTTGGGATAGTCAACAAGGAACTTGATGAAAAAACACCGTGTTAAAAAATATTAAATTAATATAAATATATTTCCTGAAGACAATTGCAATTATTTTAGGTTGGTCTATCCTTGAAATTATCCCAACTATCCTTTCATACTTTAAATACTCAATGTAAATACAAGGTGGGTTTATCTTACCGCATATTTCAAAATTAACAAAACTGCAAATATACACAATAGCAAATAAATCAGGGATAAGACAATGGCCGATAAATTGCTACACATCTCCAATGGTGATACACAAAATTACCCCTTATGTAGCGTAAAATAAAAGGTTCAAACGTTTGAACACTCAACTTAATACACCAACTAATCACAATTCACTAAAGTCTCCAAAGTTATTAAGCCAACTAATTTTAAAACGTTATCATAAAACTTTGGGGACTAGTGCAATAAACAGCCTATTGTCTCATCTCCCTCTCTGCAAATAAAAACAGCAAAATACAAGGAAAGTTATTCCTATTGTAACAATTTGCCTTTCTGATGACTTGCTATTGTGTTAAAGTGCGGGAGTGAATGCGCACCGCATAATTAAAGTAGCCCAGCCCCGAATTTAAAGTGCCGGAAGTTTAGGCCCTTATGAAATGGTTCCTTAAAGTCCCCAAAGTTTTATAATAACATTCTCTTATTCGATGGCTTAACAACTTTTTATTGAATTTTGGTTGGTTAGTTCATTAAGTTAAGCGTCTAAACGTTTCTTCTACTAATAGTAATCTACAGAAGATGTAATATTGTGTATCATAATTGGGGATGTACATCTTTTATCGGCCATTGTCTTATCTCTTTAGATCCCTGCTTAAAACTACATTAACAATTTGGTAACTTAATTTGGATTTGGATGAGAAACTTGTTGAGATTTGGCCCAATGTTTGAAAATCATATAGAGACATCTATTCAAAGAAAAAATATATGATTAATTCTTCCATTGCTAACATGCTTTTATTTAGCTAAACTGTATCAACACTCTTTTTTTTCCGCCTAATCTTAATATCTTTCTTTGTTGACCGTGAAAATTGGGCGATAAATAAAGTCAAGGCTGCTTTCAACAATGGTGTTCTATCAATTCCACATATAATTACAATTTCAAAAATAAAGAAATAAGAATAGGCAGGTATCTAAAGAGATAAGACAATGGCTGATAAATTGATGCACATTCCCCATGATGATACCCTAAATAAACCCTTAATTAATATTTGTTTTGAAATGTTTTAACACTCTACTAAATGAAACAACCAATCAAAATTCACTAAAGTCCCTTAACTTGTTAAGCTTAAAAAACAAATCGTTATTGTAAAATTTTGGGGACTAGTGAAACAAATAGCCCATTATCCTCTCTCTCTCTCTGAAGATTAGATATTAATAGTGAGAGTCAAGTAAAATGGAAGGGATCGTTTGTGCTCTAGTAATTATATGCAATTTTGATAATTTGAAAAAATAAATCATCTGCGGTTGTGGGGGTTCACTGTTTTTTTTTTATAGAATATGGACTTCCTATACATATCAGTACTTTGAATAAAATAAAGGCTTGAATACAGAGCTGGATCTTTAAATCATTTCAATGGTGCGCCAAATCGGGGTGAGCCAACTTTCCACCAATGAGAGCACAGCATTTAACGAAATGCCGCGCTGTGATTGGCTAAAATTAAGCGCACCCCGATTTGGCGCACCTTTGAAATGATTTAAAGATCCAGCTCAGTTAATACTTAAATCATAAATATAAATTGGTATATAAACATATAACTACTTGCTTCCCTTTTTCAAGGACCTATTTCGTCTACTAGTAAACTGTTTTCTGCTACTTGGCTGTGTTAATATTCCCGACAATATTGGTTGATTTTAAGACCCAATTGAGAGTCGGCACAAGGTCCTTTGGATGGGGACATACAATAATTTAACCTCTTCCCCTTCTAGTGTTTTACTCTAATGGTAATTACATGGAATATGTTCAGATTATTTTATCAAGGAAACTGTGATATGTCATGAGAAAATAATCTATATTCTAAATATACTTCTAGCTTTGTATGTATAACTTAGTAGCATGCACAGGGTTTTGTCAATTTTGATGCTGGGAGGGGGGGGGGGAAGGTTGACACATGTATGGACTAGAGTTGGCTCGATATAATTATCTCCTTATTGGCTAGTTTTCTATATGCATATCTATTTCTCAATAAATCTATTTTCCTCACCCGGCATTATTATCTAAAAGAAAGTAAATATTTAATAATTTAAATGATTTTTAAAAGATTTTTTTAAATTATATTTTTTTCTTTACATTACCATCACCAAAGGGTTAATGATGATGATTACAATTTTAGTTTAATTTTTGAACACACAAAATGTCGCCACAATCGAATTCTTTTAAAACATAGTTTTCTTAAATTTATCATATTATAAATTTAAATTTTCTTTTTTATGATTAGAAATTAAATACATCAATATAAGGTAAATAGCAACATGAAATGAAAAAAATGAATTTATTTTTAATAAAGTAAAATAATGGGTCTTATCGTTCTGGGCAATGAGAGTTTATTATGGATTATTGGAGCACTATGAGTTTTAATCATATATTCCTTGGAAAACTTGAGCTCGTTTATAGACATTTATTTCCTATATAGATCTGCCATGGATCTTGAAGCAATTAAACTGTTTTTAAAGTATTTTTGAATGGGGGGTCAAAAATATACTTTGCCACATTTAGAATAAGACTGCAGGGCCTAAATTTAAATTAGGCCCCCAAGTTAGTTTTTTTGGGGATTTGAAAAATCATTTTTTATAGTGAATTGGGTAATTTTTACCCCAGCCGATTGATTATTTATTTTGTGGTTAAATTGTCGCTTATGGAAGAATTTAAATAATTCACTTTATATGCATAGCATACAAAAACAATGTACTCTGTTAAATGCAAATAATATTTTTTCTGAAAAAATGAATTCAATAGAGAAAATTAACATAATGAAAAAAAGTTTAATGGCCAATTATAGTTATAATAATATGACTAATCATAAGACCATATGAATTAATTGTTTCCGTTTTTTCTCTACCAATTTTTTCTCTATATTTTTACATTAAGGAAAAAAGAATAAATTGGGGGAAAAAATGTACAAAGTTATTTATCCAGAAACCATATAAAATGGTGCGGATACACGTAACGAAAATTCTCGTATTTTTTAAACCCCCAAAATTTTTTACAGGGAAAAGACGATAAAATTATTCAATGAAGAAATTGTCCAAAGTTCCTTTTATTTACCCGTCCAGGTTGTTTCGTTAACAAAAATGCAGATTATATAGCTGAACGATATTCTTAAACCAATGTATTTTACTTTTATAAATATTTTTTATTTGTTATACCCAATCAAGGGCATAGTAGAGTGTACAAATGAAAAGAAAGGAAGAAAAAAGCAATTAAAATTAAAAATGCTTCCGCTGTTGTAAAAATTACCCAATCTGCTATAAAAAATAATTTTTACAATCCCCAAAAAAACTAACTTGGGGGCCTAATTAAAATTTGGGCCCTTCAGTCTTGTTCTAAATGTGGCAAAGTATATTTTTGACCCCTCATTCAAAAATACTTAAAAAACAGTTTAAGCAGGCCGTTTTGTACATGTTAAAAATTGGAAGATTTCATTAAATAAAAGTAATCGCAAATATACTTAGTAAATAATATGCTGTAAAATTAATGCTAAAATTCACAGCTAAAGGAAAAGTTGAGAATATAAAAACAGCTAATTCACATGATAAAATTTCTATTCGAGTATGGGACATAGACCCCCCTTAAAAAAAAAAAAAAATCTTTTAATTTCATTTAAAACTTGTATAACATTCATGCAGGGTTTTCCAGGACCAACCTAACCTAAATTTGCATATGGGATATATAAAATAAAATATAAAAAAAACTGACAGTGGGGGGGGGGGGGGTTAACAAGTTCTAATGTCGTTTACAGGGAAATTCTAAATTTTTCGCATTGCTGGTAGTAAAGACAAAAACCATTCCATTATCTTTTAGCATGAACTAATCTAAACAAGGATAACAATATCCAAATATGACAAGCTTATAAATAAATAAAATAAGTTAGATCAATACAACCATAAAATCCACTAATAAATTTATATATTTTTAAAACTTTGTAATGCTTTGATTAAGACAAGTACGAATTGATTCATCAGAAGCAAAGCTTAGAAAACCAGGGAAATATTGAGAAAGAGAAAGATGGAGTCGAGTAAGAGAAAACTGGAAGAAAGAAAAAGAGAAGAAAGAGAGAAAGTGAAAAGAGAGAGAGAATGAGAGAGAAAGAGAGACAGAGAAAGAGAGATAGATAGATAGATAGATAGAGAGAGAGAGAGATATCTGTATATATAGAGAGAGAGAGAGAAAAAAAAATGAGAATAAGAAAGAGAAAAAGAACAAATCGAGAAAATTATTCCTGACCGAAGGACAGACATAATTACTCCTAGAGAAACTTCCCCCTTTAATAAATATGCAAAAAAATCTAGTTTTAACAAGGTCGGTCAAGTACAATTATAAAATAGACGTTGATTTACAGGATAAAGATAAATAGGCCAATAGATTAAATGTAAGATAGACAGATACAGTGGCATTCAGAGGATTTTTCCACCCCCGTGCTTGAACAAAAATCGAGACATTAAGAATATTATTATAATTTAATTTTAGTGGTGAGTATTGGATAATGTAAAATATAACAATTATCTGCTAGACATTGGTTAAATCATTAATCTTTATATAAAAGTAACAAGATGTCTGTGTGCTAACCGCTGAACCAATATGGTTTTTTTTTAATAGTAAAGCTTCTTGTAGGTCCAGGGAAGGCTTTTAACTATTTGGGGGTAATGTACCTTCACCATTCAAAAGAGAAATTGCTGTTAAAAATTTGACCCACACTTTCCTTAAAAATGTAAGTAGATAGATAAGTTTGTAGATAGATAGGCAAAAAAAAATGATTTATTGTTTCAACATCTCGCGCCGTAGCAAACTTTTTTAGCCTAGAGGGAGGCTGAGAAAATCATTATTAGGTGTTCAAACGATGAAGCTAAAATTATTGTAATAAAAGTTGTAATTGATGACTTATTATTGACATGATATTTCTATTATGATTAGAGTATTAGAAAGTAGCTTGATGTCTATCCGTCCGTCCGTTCGTCTGTGTGAATCTGTAGATCTTGGTAACCACTGAACCGATCGGATTCTACTCTTCAGGGTATATACCTACTGGTCGTGTGGTGGTTTTAAGCTATTTTCTTATGGGGTGGGATGCCCCAAAATATTAACATAATAACACCACAATAGTTGAAATACTAGGAAAATTTAGGCTATTTCTACACATGATATCTGTATCGTTGATTGATAACATTTATGGCCAAAAAACTGATTGGCTAAATTTACAAGGATATAAAAGAGTAATGAGAATATAGACAGAAATAATTAATTCTAATAAAAACATATAATTTGTAACTGGTTTAGCTATAAAATGTGTTAAATAAGATGAAAATCTTATATTAGGACAGGCATACACAAATATATCTATTTGATGAGTAAATAAACCCAAATACATAATTCATAAAAGATACATTTGCTAGGTTTTTTTTCTAGGAGCAATTTCTCTTGAGATGGTGGTGGTACCCTCCCTTAAAATAGTTATAAACCTTCCCGGGTCCTCTGAGGAGTTACCCTGTAAAGGAGAACCCGAGCGGTTCAGCGCGGCGGTTAGTGAGATCCTTCGGTAAAAACAGGCAGACAGACAAACATCTTGTTACTTTATCATTATTTGTATCTGACGAAAAAAATTGGGGAAATAACAGCTTATTTTATTTCCTAAAAATACCTTACCAATTTAGCCCAAAGCAAAATTTAAAGACCTAACATTAAGATCTTTAAGATTTGAGATCGATCATTGAAAATATAGTTAAATATTTAGGTTGATATTAACAAAATATTTATAACTAGCAAAGCTGCTTTACATATTTATCTGTATGTCTGTTTTGGTGGTTTGGGAAAAATTAAAGGTTTATCTTAATTAACAACCGAATAATTAATACTTTCTTTAAAGAAATCTTATGTATTACCATATAAAATATGTTATAAATGCTTATTTCATCTTAAATATCAGCTGAGAAATTTATATTTCCCAAAAACAACTTTACTGACGGACAGACAAACTGTTAAAACAGTTTATAGATTAGCTTCGCTACTTACTTAGTTCCCTATAAATTTAACCTTGGGTTTAGGCTACTCCCATGTTTTGATTAATGTCTCAATTATTAGGGTATGTTAAAAAATGATGATGATTAATCATTTTAATATAGCAAAGCTACTCTATAATTTACACAAAATAAAGTACCTAGCAAGCACAGAAACTTCACCCTCTCCCTTATGTTTTAGATAAATAGGTTTAAATATTTGTTGCCCTGTACCTAATATAGCTTAACCTGACCTAATTAACACAAACATTTCAAAACTAGTTCAATGTTCTCACCCCTTTATAAATTTTCTAAAGTTAAGTAGGTGAATTTCGTTTCTGTACTTCACTAGGTTATTTTTGGGAAAACTCTATGTTGTCTAAAGTATTGGATTTAAGGATATAGTTAGGTCATACTCATAACATTTGGAAGCAGCTACTCTTTCTACTGTCTGTGTCCAAAGGTCTTAAAACACGATTTCTGATTAGTTGGTTAAAAGACTCTGGATACTTTTGTCACATCTGATAGTAAGTTAAAAATTAGCAGTGTCTTTTCAACCATTGTCTTTCATATTTATAAGTATGTACATTAATTTATGAGCAAATATCTTATCCCAAAAGACCTTACACATTCTAAATTTGTAATTTTCTCCACTTTGTTTTCATGGATGTCGTCTTTTCTGTTTTATTACTAACTTCTTACCTTTTCCTTATAAAAATGATGAAACTTAAAAATAACCAAACAGCAATTAATACATTTTACATCTTCTCTGAAAAAAATTTAATTAAAAGTTTTTGATAAGTTAAAGTTTGATATTATTTATATAAAATAATATAAAAAGAAAATAAAAAAAAATATGTTAAAAATAAATTCAAATTTCTTTAGTGTTCTTTTTGTTCAGGTAGGCGTTGGTTTTCAGTTATTCGTCTTTATATTTTTGTATATATATATAAATTTTACTACAGATGGGGAATTTTTTTTGTAAGAACTGTTCTATCGATTTTAAATCTTCATGGATTGAATTTCATTAGGTTAGTTAATTTTAAAAAAACCTAGCTTTTATAAGAATTTTTGACACGTGATATAAAAGTATTCAATATTTGAAATTCTTATTTCTATGGTAATTATGCTAATTTAAGGTCATTTTGAGAATTTAAAAAAAACTTATTTTCATAATCATAAAGGCTTTGTTATTCAAGTTGTGCTACTGTTTGTTTGTCCATAAGTGTTTTTTATGAATGTTGTTATCCATGTACTTAATATATTTGTACTTATCTTAAAGAAAAGCTTTTTTAAACCAATAATATAAAAATATCAATAAAATAAATTTTCCATAATAAATTATTTTGAATTAAAGCATAACTAGATTAAAAGCAGATATATCTGAATTGATTGCTTTAGTGTTTTTGTAAAATAAAAATTTAAACGTTAAATAAAAACGAAAAAAATAAGTAACTTTTGATATAGTAATGATTACGATAAACAAAATAATATGAATGAATTCTAACTTTTTTTATTAATACTACTACTTTAAAGTTTTGTTAATTAAGACTTATGCATTAATATTCTGCTTATTGAGTTATGATACTGAATATACAAGTGCTAATATTCGTTTGTCCTATCGTTTCAGAGCTTCGCTTTATGGATGTTGTCATCCTTGTTTATATTATTAGAATTAAATTAACTAGACGCAAAATATTTCACAGTAATATATGCACACAAAAACGATGCATCATTAGTTGGACCAAATTATAATTTAATAATCTATTTGTCACATTCGCGTTTTTCAGTTTATTAAAATTATGTCGAATTTACGTATTTTTTTGTTTTTAACCAATCCTCTATAAATTTTTCTTATTGACATACGATTTTACTTATGAAGCAGCTTATAGGACCTAATATAAAATGACGTAATACAATACAAATGACCAATATGACCAGTATACTGACCTTTAATTGGTAATTATAATGCATGGCGGCGTCATTTTTTATTAGGCACTTCAAGATGCTTCTTATTGATTTATGTCCGATATCTTAAATATTAAAATTTATTGTAGTCAAGTATAAAAGTTTTAAAATGTAACGTGATTATAATTCAACTTCTGATTTAGACCTATCTTTATGATCAAATAAAAATATATGACAACCATTTCCACTTTCATATAATACCTCACTTTAAGAAAGCTAGTGTCATACTTTCACACATAAGAAATGTGTAAGGGAAGATTGATTTATCGTCATTGTAAATATACTAAAAATTCAGCAAAGCATAAATAAATAAAATTGATTTTATTTGCGTTATGTTTGTCTATGTTTCTAACCACAATTCACTTTTATTGTTATGTATTTCAATGACAGATTTTTTAAATTGAAAAGTCACTCTTCAAGGGGTTTGTCTGTCTGTCTGTCCATCTGTTAAGCCATGTTGAATCTCGCTATCTTGCTATTAACTGTTTTTCAAAGCGAAGCTTTTCTAAAATTTAAAATGGTCAGTCCGACCGTCTGTAACAGATTTAGGCATGTTAGATTTTCTATCAATGTCAAACTTTGCATTAGGATTCCTGTAACAGTAAGGTACGATTTAGAAAGCAAGTTTTGTGCAAATTTGGTTTGAATTGTAATTTATTATTTTTCCTATTATGTTATAAAATCTAGAGCTTTGTTATTATGGATGTTGTCATCCTTGCTTTTATATAAATGATATATGTTCCTACTATCTCAGATCCTTTTTACATATGATTTATTTCAAATTTCACCTTCATAATATTTTATGATTAATTGATTAAAATTATTCATTTTTTGTAAAAATTTTAAAGAGTTTTTTTAAATAATCGTTTCTAGCTACTTTTTATTGTTAACTGCAACGGATTTCAATTGGCCTTATGATTAACTTTTCACCATTTCTTTTTTATTATGTGGATATTAATATTTACTAGCAACAAATATGGAGGCATTATAGTTTATATCAAGGTGTAACATTCAACTGTATGTATGATTGTTTCATGTATTAACTATTTTCACGCATCATTTCTTCAATTTAAAACCGTTTGATGGAAATTTTTTGTATGCGTACTTTTTTCTAACAGCGTAGAATACACTTTATGCTAACCGTCCGTAGGTCCTTCTATGCAAGAATGCTGTTTACTTACAAATGAGAGAACGTGTTTTTAAAACTTTAATTTATGGTCCCCACCCAGTATTAATAAACACTTCCACGATTTTAGAGTGTAGTTTATGTTACTTCATCGGGCGCTTTAAATTTAGGATACGAGAAAAAGGTTTTGTAGTTCAGAGGTTGATTTTCAGTAAGGCTACACTTAGAGTATTACATAGATGACATCAAAAGAAAGTTAATAATCAATGTCTTCGCCCATAAACAGGGGCATTTTACCATACACAGTAAAAATTCCTGACAAAGGCCATTTAATCAAAGGGTAACAGAATAACAATTAAGAATTATTAACCAAAATAGACATAAAAAAATCTTGATTTATTGTAATTTTAAAAGATTATTGAATATTATGATTTTCTAACTACTACAATTTTAAGAAAGATCAAATAAGCTTCTAATTATGTTTTTAAAAAGATAAGTAAAATATTTTTCTCTTATTCTCAAATTATTTTGAAATATGTACAAAAATATCCCTGTTTCGTTGATGTTTGGGGATGAATTATCGTCCAAGTTTGGGGGATTAATTCTAATTGATTTTGACCAGCTCAACATCGAAGATCAGGACGGCGTTGGGAGGAATGACATTGCCAGCACCACGGCTACCATACCTAGATAGATAGATGAAAATAAGGATGGGTAGTTTAAAATATCCTTTGTCCCATTCTTCTTGATTCAAGATAAATAGATAGATACACAAAGAGATTACCCAAGGTGGGAAGGGATGGTTAGAAAATAGATACACATAAAGATTATACAGATAAATTAAATTGTAAATCAATAAAATATATAGATATCCTACCCAATGAGGGAGGGGGGAAGTTTAGAACCCGTTTTCATACTACCTACTTGTTCATAGATATATAGATATAGATAGAAACTAAGAAAGATTAGGTAGATGAATGGATAGATAGAATGGTGAGAATTGTCTTCCGTCCTACATACTTGTGCATGATAGATAGACAATTAGTTAAGTTGTATAAATGGATAGACAGATATCTTACCCAAGATGGGGATGGATGGTTAAAATGTCTTCCACTTCACTAACTTGATCAAAGATAGATAGACATTTAGATAAGTTGTATAAAATGATGGATGGATATCTTACCTAAGATGGGGATGTATAGTAAATTTTATACTCTGTCCCCTTCTTGATTAAAGATAAATACTCAGAAAGATTATATAGATAAATGGATATATGGTAAAATTGTCTCACCCAAATGTACCCTACTTTAATCAAAGATATAGATAATGGATAGATAGATATCTTACCCAAGGTGAGGGGGGATGGTCAGAACTCTCTTCTCTCCCTCGCACATGTTCAACAGCCCCTGGTCCCATCCCTGAAAAATAAATTATTTAAAACAAATATAAAGACTTTGTATCGGCGCAAGGAAGCGTTCCTTGAGTCTTTAATACAGACTTACTAAGTTGAATAGTAAGAATATAAATCAATAGTAAAACAGACTAACGGCCAAACTAATTTATAGATTGTAGAATTTTTATAGTCATGCGGATCTTCAAAGGAAATTTCAAACGCATATCTTATAACCAAAGGAAAATCACATTTCTAAGTTTCAAATTATAGACGGGCAAATTGAGTTATAATGATGGAAATCTTAACAAAAATCAGGTTATTAGTAGGTTAATCATTCCGGGTATTTTTTTCAAATGGATAATAGGAAAGACATTTGCATTTATAGAAGTTTTGCTTTTAAAAATGTACTATACCTTGATAACTCTGCCCTCTCCAAGTGTGAAGACAAATGGCTCTCCCCTAGAATTAAATTTTAATTAATATTATGTGATTATTCAAGCTTAAATAAAAACTATTTTATCAGATGGGGTAGGGTGAGGGTGAAATATCCCTGAGGTGGATTCTTAAAAAAAAATTTGCCCCACTAATCGCTTAGTGTGGCAAAATTGTTTACGTGAAAAATTCACTAAAATCACTTTATAAATCTACAAAAATTAAACAAAATCATAGACGGGTTATTAACATAAGATTTTATTTAATTTTTGTAGATTTTTTATGTGATTTTGGAGGATTTTTCACGAAAACAATTTTGCCCACTAAGCAATTAGTTGGGCAAATTTTTTTTTAAGAATCCACCTCTGTACCCCTTCTTCTACTGGATGGGATCTAAAACAAATTTTAGCCGCTAAACCTTCCCTTCCCCATTTCCTAACTCTCAAATAAAATCTTTTGGGGGAGAGGAGGATTTAACATTACCCTCCCCTTGAGATATATTTTTTTATATATAGATAGTTAGATATATATACCTAGGAATGGAGGAATCGAACTGGGTACCATCTGTCAATGTTCCAGTATATTGCATAGTCAGCTTGTCTCCTAAAAATTCAATCTTGTTCTTTATTTATTGTATTCTATACCAGAGAGAAAGAGAGGGAACAATGGAGTGTTTATTACAATAGTCCCCAAAGTTTTATAATAACGTTTTCTTATTCATGGGCTTAAAAACTTTGGGGACTTTAAATGGATTTTGATTGATTGATTTATAATGTTGAGTTTCCAAACGTTTCAATCACTAATTGTAATCTACAGAAATTTTGTGAATTAACTTTAGGGATGTACATTAATTTACCGGCCATTGTCTTATCCCTTTACATCCCTAATTTTATATGTACTGTAGAGAAAAGTGTGCTTAATCGTCCTATGAATCGTTAATATTAACCAACATTTAGATATCACAAAAAGTAAAATTAAACACATTTTAAATAACTATATGGTAATGATTTTAGAATAACAATTTTATAAAGAATGAGCATAGAATGCTTAGATTTAAATTATAATTATTCATTACAGAAGATCGGACAAACAGACATACTCTTATTAAATAGTAACTGGGCTAATAAAAATAAAGACTTACCATTTCTAGATTTTACTCTGCAGTTAGGAACACTCTTGGTCACTTGAATGTCCAGCTTAAAAGAAAAACAAATTATATAGAAGATTTACTTATTACTGAACAGCTTGAGTTCTCTTTTTTTACATAGAAGATTCACATAGGTTTTGGTCTATTCTATTTTAAAATTTTACTTTTGGGATGAGTTTATTTACAATTGAGTACAATTTAGATACAAAAAAACTCTATAGCCAGAAGATATTGGCCCTTTAATTAATGATCCTTTCACTTAAAGACTAATTTTTTTACAGAAATAATGGACAGACATCCACTAATCATAAAGTAGCTGCGCTACATATAAAAAGATTAAATCAACCAACCTGACTTTGAGCTACAGCCACAGCCATCAAACAGCTAAGGGTGAGAAAGACACGCATTTTAGTTCTGAAAGGAATCAAAATTTATTTTAATACATTTATTTTGTATGTTAAAGTTCTCCAAGTTTGTGTGCTTTCAAAGGAAGCCATTACTATTCTTTTTATTTATTATAGTAAAAAGTATCCTTCATAAATTGATTATTAATTATATAATCTATCCCTCCTTTTTTAAAAATACAGTTTCTTATATTCACAGAAAAAGATTTCTCATGGCCAATTTTGTTGCAAAAAAACAAACTAGCAATAAGGGGATATGTAAATGGAAGATAAATTATGTATTACCTTCATATCAGTTTAAGGGGACAAAATGCTAAAAGAGAATGTTTTTTTTAATTTTTATAATTTGGAGATTACTTTTTCTTCCATTTATATTGAATAATAAACAAAATATAAGAAGAAAAAAGTCAGATAAAACAGGGATATAAAGGGATATGACAATTACTGATAAATCATCCCTTCTGTTGATAACAATAAATGGTTGAAACGTTTAGACACTTAATTTAATGATCCAACCAATCAGAATTCACTAAAATCCTCAAAGATGTTAAGCCAACAAATGAGAAAACGATATTCTAAAACTTTGGGGACTAGTGTAATAAACAGCCCATTGTCCATTGCCAAAGGGAAACTGGCAGTTTTTGCTGTTGTAATAAAGTGCGGTTCTTGAGATTTGATAATAAGATACATCTACGAAATTATATTTTTGTACAATGTTAAAATTTCAAAACACATAATTTATATTTACTTAGAACTGTCAGTTTCAAACTAATAGCTTAGTTCACTAGGATTCTTAAAAATTTGTGTTTTGAAATAAAAGAAAGAAAGAAAATAAGTAAGAGAGAGAGAGAGAGACAGAAAGACAGAAAAGGGGAGAGGGGCAGAGAGAGACAATGAAAGAGAGAAAGAGAGAGAAAGAAAGATAAGTAAAAGATAGAGTGAATTTGCGCGAGGGAGAGAAAAATAGGATGAATGTAAAAGAGAGAGATAGACAGAGAGAGAAAGAGAGATAGATAAAGTGAGAAGAAGAAAAACAGATAGAGGAGAGAAACTACTAAGTAAACCCAGTAAACAGTGCACTATGTCAGGAAAAAGAATTGACAAAAGGACAGCATTATTGACAGAATGAAGGACAGACAGACACACATCAGTGTTGACCATTAATAGCGCAGTAACATAAAAAAAAAATTACAACTTAATATTACATAAATCAAACATATATTTTTTTAAAAGTTAAAAAATTTGAAACTATTGTAATACTAAATTCAAAACTAGAAATTTTCTTTATTTATAGTTTTTTTCAATGATTATAAAGCGTTATCGCATTTAAAATAAGATAACAAATTATTTTTGATAAAATTTTATCATATTTTAAATAGTACATTTAGTGACATAAATATGGTACATGAAGAAAATTTTATTTGCCTTTAACTTTTCTACGATAATAGAAGATAAAAAGAGGTACTTCCTAATGATGATAAGAAAAATTACCCCTTCTGTTGGTTAAGATTTTTGGTTGAATTTGAAACATTTAATCAAGATTGCATAATATTTATTTATTGCATTATAGACAGCTTTCCGCAGATAATATAATGAAAAATTCTAGAATTAAAAACAGTTTTGCTAGCCCTAAGAGGCCTAAGGCCCGGTCTAACAAGTTTTTAAAGCGAATGAGAAGAAACTTAATGAACTGGACAAAATATCGAAGGTTTTCCAAATATTTACATTTACACATCAGCCAAATTTTGCATATATTAGTTTCCATCTATCTATCTATTTCGAGGAAAATTCGTCCAAACAATATGAAAATTTCTTTTAGCATTATGGAACATAAAACATATCACCCTTATTTAATTTACTCGTAACAAATGAAAAAAAAATAACATACTGGCATAGATTTCTTGTTGCATAGCTTTGCTGCTAAAAGCAAGCAAAATTAATTTCAATTCTACATGTGTGAATTTGGCTTCAAATATTATTATTTTCTTTTTTTCGTTCATTAGAATGCAGTTTGCATTTATAAAATAAAAAAAAAGGTATATTACAAGATTTATTTTAATAAAAAAAAGTCTATAACTTGTAAGCTAAAACCACTTATATTCAATGCCGATATATCGATATGAAAAAGTTTAATAGATTTAAAAAAAAAAAATTTGATTGGTTCGTATCCTTGCCACGAAATGTACTATTTAAAATATGATAAGATGTTATCAAAACAAGGATGACGACATTCATAAATAACAAAGCAATCATAAATTGTAATATTCTTTACAAAAAATATTTTATAAAATATTTATTTATTTTCCACTGTCCTATCCCGTATGCAAAACAGACATATGATATGCTTAATAAACACAAAGTCATTAAAATCAAGGAAAGACAAAACAGCTAAGATTTCAGCGATTTACCTAAAGGTGCATTGTTGAGCATATACCCCCCTTTTGTTTTAAATAAAAACGAAAAAAAAAAGAAAAAGAAAAGTTACAAAACCCTAAGCGTTTTTTATTTGAATAAAGACAGTATTTTTTAACTTAAACTAGCGATTGCGCCCCTAACATCTCGGGGCTCTGTATCTAAAGATGTAGGGATGTGCAGAAAAAAAACAGCCTTTCCAAGACTTAAAGTAAAAAATAGAATAGCCTAAAACCAGCCAAGGACCTATTAGAAGCTCCTTGAATTGGAGAAATCAATTAGTTTTGTACTTTTCAAAATCTTAAGTTACAGCCAAATATATAAAAAGTATATGTATTCTTGAAAAGTTGCAAAATGCGCTATTTATGGATATTACCATTGTTTAATGTAGAATTACAGTTCGTCTGTCTATTAAGCAGCTTTAATTAAACTGTTTAATTATTCTTTGTTATAAGGTTTTAGTTTTTATTATCTTAAGTGTAATAAAATACATTCTATTAGAATTGATATTTATGCATGTTTATTGTTTATCATGTAAAAATATTGGTGTTTTATATATAAAATGTTTACATGTCCAGTAAGATCTTTTAAACTGCCAAATCAATTAACTAACAACTGTTAAGGGAAGCTTGATATCAATTGCACGAAAAACCAAAATTGTAGGCTGCATTCCTTGAAGGAAGGCCCTAGATGCTAAGGGTGCAGACACTAACACATTAAAATGCATTATCATACAACAGCTAAGAATCTGCAAATCTAAAAAAGAAATTTTTATGCATATTTTCATAGAATTTACATCAAGGAAGTTTTAAATGCTTTGGCCAAGCAGTTCAACAAGAAAGTTTTTGTTAAATTATAAAAGCGACGCTTACTACATTTAGGGTATAGTCGTTCATCTTCATATATTATCTTAAGGATAAAAGATTTTTTATATCTATTTGAAGTAAGAAATGAGATTTTTTGAATAATTAGGAAGCCTATAAGTGCCTATATAAAATGACATCACACTGGCCTACCATTGGTCAACTAAAATGTATACTTGCCAGCCATTGGTAGTTTAGTCTGTGTACTGGCCTATCATTGTTCATTTATGTTGTATAGTGTCATTTTTTATAGGCACTATAAAGAGCTTCAATAATTAGGTGTAATTTTAAGAATGTAGTAGTCTACATATACTCATTACTCCGCTATCTTATATTAAATTTGAAAAGATAGCCTATCATGTAACATTTTAATTTGTTTTGATTCTTGTAACAATTAGACATTATTTTACAAAATTAGAATTTGATAATTTGTTCTGATTAAAATATATTCTGTTTCTAAATTAATTAAAGACGTATTACTCTATAATTGTTAAAACGACAGCAGTCTAAATTAGATATAATTCAATATTTAAACAATGACAGATTAGTTATTATAAGGCTGTGCAACAAAATAATCAATCCATAGTTAATTAGCAGCGTAGCTATTCTGTTTTAGTATGTTCTATTTCTAGTCGGCAGTTTATATAGCTTATTGCCTTTTGGCTCATTTTTATCATATAAACTTTTATTTATTGAACAAATCAAAACATGCCAATACAGTTTTTATATTTTAATTCACTGCCTGTTTTTTAGCTTATTGTTGCTGCGCTTTTATGGATATACTATAAAAAGGGGGAAATAATCGCTCTTTTAAAAAAAGAGAGGTAAACGATATATAGAAAGTTATCGTTTTAAATTGAGACTTTTGTCTTCTTTTGTAAAATTAAAAGGAAGATAATAATGTCAAATAATTTCATCTACACCCCTTACATCTCCCAATATACGATTACTTATAGAGTCAAAAGCTTAATTACAAACTAATCTAACATGATTATAAAAAGGATGTAGAATATACGTGGATATTATGACAGGAGAAAAATTATCGTCAAATTAGGTTGCAATATCCCCTCGCATTTATTGGTCGGGCCGTTTATCCAGTAGGAAGGGAAGGGACTGGATGAAGGAGGGGAATTGGGAATGTTTCGGAACGCAATGCCTAGCCGTTCTCGAAATCTTATCTCGAAGCCCTCCGAATGACCAACATAGTGAAGTTTACGAATGTGTATTTATTACCATGAAAACAGTAAGTCTAAAACAAAAATATAAGAATTTATTACATAAAATTAATGGTTATTATTTTTGTAACATCGAGGTTGCATGATTTCAATTTAATAAAAAATATAAATTTTCTAAAAAACTTTAAATTGGCACGAAACATATTAAATCGCATCAGAAATTGATAATTTTAGAATAAAATAATCAATAATATAAAGGAAATATTCGTATATCAAAACTTAGCAGTTAAATGGTCTATTTGTTGAAAAATTAATGATTTAAATTTCTTCATAAAATTGTACCATTCTACGCTTATTTTCAAGAATTAAAAGATAAATTCTTACCACATATGATGTCAAACTAAGCAGGAAGGCTTATTTGAGATATTCCACACATCAGAGCGCATGTATATTCAAGCAATACATTATTTTCATTCACGTAGCTCCTCACGTGGGACTTATCAAAGGAAAAGTGCGCGTCTCTTTTGTTCGTTTACAAGCCACGCGCCACGCGGAGATAGTTAGGAATGCCGCGTAACACACTCATTCTCTGGGGAATTCTGGTGTAAGGAAAAAGGGATTAATGGGTTCGAACTTGCCAGGGAATACAAGAAATACATACCGAAACACACCCGTCTATTCACTGGGAATCGAACACAACACCTCATCTTTGCAATATGCGTGCAGACAGTGTCCACGAAATCACAATCTCACAACACATAAACCACAAGAGTTTAAAATGTCATGGCCATAAGGCCTAAAATTGGTTATGGTAACTTACGAATACCACAATAACTCAAACCGCCTCAGCTACCACATAAGGGCAGGAATAAGGAATGGGAAAAGCATTCAACATTCATGAATTGCACATTTACCACTCACACATCTCATTATATCATGGCCTCATAATCTCAAATAAAATTAGAATTACAGACCATGTAATTGCGAATACATGAATTAATAATCATTAGTACCTAAACTTCAATTAGGTACCTACATAATAAAATAGGTAAATGATTTTTATACTAAAAATCGCATCGATAATTAAATAATCAACTCAAACTTTTTTCATCAAAAGAAAGAAAGATTAAATAATAACATTTCTTCTACTAAATCTTTTTGCTAGAAAAGAAAAGTAAAATTGCATAAAAACTTCTCAATAATTAGAATTTTTCTCCGACAGAAAAATAATTGTGCTTACATCTAAACATTTTTCAGATAAGATAAGTAAGATCCTTAAATCTAAACATGTTTTAATAAAATAGATACTTAAATCTAAATAAAATATGACTGTAAAAAATCATCAAACTTCGGAAAATTAAAATTTCATAATTTTAAATCTTCGTGAATCAAAACTGCGTAAAATTAAAATTGCAATTGAAATATGCAAATTAAATTTACTAAAATAAAACAAAAGCTCAATGTAAGAAAGGAACTTTTCTAAAATGCTGAATCTTCAATTTCTCTCTGTTTTAAGAAGAAAGCAATGTATACATATTCATACAGTCATAATTAAAGGCAATTTGGGCCTCAGTTAGAATGAATCCCTCAAGATACAAACCAACAATATCCATCAAATAATAACAAATGCCTTGTTCCAGCTATCCTGTCGGACGTTATGACTTTCCATCACATCTTTTGATACTGCATAATTTCCAACAGGATTTCTGGCGCAGGGCTGCATCAACTGAAACAAACATAATTAGTGATGTTTAATTCAAATCAAAAATAAAAAGAATCATGAAATAATTCAAAGAAACTTTTAAATTCATCAATCAAAGCAATCAAATTAAATATTTATGCTTTAGTTTTGCCGTTTTGCTTCATGCCTGGCCGAGGAAACAGAGCTTAGGTACGGCGTAAAGCGGTCTTATTAAGCTTAACTCTTCGAAAATCAAAGAATCTACTTAATTCATCGCGAAAAATCTGCATTTTTTCTTTAGGTACATCAGTTCAAAGGTAAATAGTAATAATTTTAATATGCATGTAATATTAAATTATTTATGTGATTGTAATAAATCATAAAGAAATATTTAAATGATGTAAAATCTCATTTTGTTAATTTCTTATCATATCAAATTTCAATCCAACAAGGATAAAAATGTTTATATCTGTATAGGTACCTAGGAAATTTTCCTCGAAAAAAATCCCAGGTCTCGGAAAGACTTAAATCATTGAAAGAACTTGCGAAAACGTATAAAAACTTAAGTTTGCATTTCAAATGAAAAAAATCTTGCATCGATTTGAAAGTTTAAACGAAATTGTATGAAAATTTGCGTTACTTATAAATCTTAAGAAATGGGTAATTTCTTTTTAAAAAAATACTGCTTCAATTTTAATATATGCGATAAAAATGAAGGTAGAGTTAATTCAAAATATGCATAGTTTATCTTAAATTAATTCTGTGATATTCATATAAAATAATAATCAATATTTTAATAATATCATACATCGTGTTCATTATTATAAATGCTTAAACATGAACGAAAAATATATGTACCTAGGAAAATAATTGCTAAAAGTATTTTCTCAAGGTTTAAAATTGTCCGAAATCGCTAGGTACGTATATTACTACGAATCTCTGCTCTCGGAATGAAAAAAAATCTTTACGCGTGGATTAATAGGAATCCCAGCTCCCGGAGTGAAAGAAAAACTTTTGTACATGAATTGTTAAAAATCTCTGCCTCCGGAATGAAAGAAAATCTTTGATTTGCTTACAAATTTAAACAAATATCTTGATTTTTTGCGATAATCTTTTAAAATAATAATGAGAAATATTTTAAACATTATCATAATAATATTATATGTTGTGTTCTTTACTTTAATGCATTATTTCATATGAGAATCTGAGAAATAACATTTCTTAAGCAAACGTGAACCAAAAAAAATACCTCGAAAAATAATTTGTACAAAAAATCTATTTTTCTCGATTTAAATTCTGCAAAAATCATTTGGTAGTTAATATACACGAACTTTTGCTTTTCAAAATCATACTTAAAGAAACAAAATCTTTTAAAATCTGCTTTAAAAGTCTAAACAGTTTTGTAGAATTTTTGTGCTTAGGTATGAACAATAAAATTAGTTGAATAATGAATACTTATTCTTTACAGAACCCATTTAGGTTCCTTTCACAAGCTCAACATATACTTGTAATATTTTTTTCTTTAAAGATCATTTTCACACATAAATAGTTTATGTTGTAGATTAGATATGTGTGGTTTGAAAATTTTCAATGACTTTCTGGCGGCAACACCCGCCATATTTCCACCCGCCATTTGCAGGCCTCTTACCCTGTGTCGGGCGGCAAAGTTGGCAGCAGCCAAGTGTGGCTGTCATAAAACTTAGAATCATTTACCGGCTTTTGTCCGGCCGGAACCGAAACTCCCGTCGGCTCTTGTCCGGCTGGAACCGAATCATTCAGCGGCTCAACACCCGCCGTAACGATGTTATCAACGGCTACAGTATCGTTACCAATATCATCAGGAATAACTGCAGCACAACTAACATCATTATCAGTAATAGCCACGGCAACACCCGCCGTAGCCATGTTGTCAACGGCTGCAGCACTAGCAGAACCAAAAGGTTCATCAGCAGCGTTACAAGCAGAACCAACAGGTTCAATAATAGCATTACAAGCAGCACCAACAGTCGGCTGCGGCTGAACATCTGAGCTTTCTGGTTTTAAAAACCCTATAGCTTCACTTTCCAACTCGAAATCTGAGCAGACAACATATCTACTCTTTGCTAATCCATTAGCACTAACAGCAAAATATCCAGATCCAAACAGGCTGGAGTAAAGCATGGTTTCTCCTACTGAGCGTTCAGAGTAGGGAAACATCGACGGGCAGAGGTGCCCAATGAGCAAATCCACCTGCCCATTAACCAAAGTAAAATCTTCAGGTTTCATATCAAACAAAACAGCTGCCTCCACAGGATTCATGGAGCAGATCGCCTCTTTAGGACCAATGAGAGGCACTACCACAGGTTCTAACATGTGATAATTCTTGTGTCGATCAACTAAACATAGCTTGACCGTCGGGAGACATTTAACTTCACCATCAGCTAGAGAAATTCTTGCTGAACGTCCAGTAAAAGGTAACTGAAGTTTATTAACAAGTGACTGGGTTACCATTGTGATAGTTGATCCAGTGTCCCACATGGCGCACACTGGGACCTTCTGGCGATTAATATCAACGACGTCTAATTGTTGTAACATTAACATAAGGTTCGCCTCAGGGGAAGTATGTGCTTCATAGACGGCGGCAGCCATATCAACACTCTCATGGAGAAGGTTGTTATGGGTCGAACCACAATTGTCCACCTTGCATCCGCCTATTACATCTGCCTTCGGGCAATCCACAGATTTATGCCCTTTCTGCAAACAAAGCCAACAGCATCCAGCACTCTCCACAATACTCTTCCTGTCTGGCACTGACAGGTCATGAAATTTTGGGCACTTGTAAAGTAAGTGCATATCATTACAGCCATTAACAAAACATGACTGCTTAATCTTAGATTTACCAGGTTTACCTACGGCGGTAGCTGCTGTCGCAGGATTACCTTTCTTCTTAGAGGGGGTGTCCATATCAGTTGAGCACCGCATTAAAATAGCGCCCCTCTGTTCCTCGATAATCTGCATCAACTTTGGCAGATTTGGGACGTCCATTGAGCCCAATGCCAAATTAAGCTTATCTTGAAAATCTCGAGGTAACTTTTTGGATAACATCTCCAAAAGGATCACGGTCAACCACTGACTGGTGGTAACCTCATCATCTTCATCATCTTTAGTCAGCTGCTCCAGCTGGCTAACTGCACCACCAAACTCTGCTAACACAGTCACAATCTGGTTGGAGTCCGACGGTTTAGACTTCTTCTCCCATTGGTTGAAAAGGCAGAGCATTTGACGTGTCTTAGACTTGAAACGCGAGTCAAGGTAAGCCCACTGAGATTCATGCGATTGAATCTGAGTTAATTGGAGTCTCAGCTCTTTATTTTTACAGACCTTCTCACTGCTCAACAATAACTGTAAATATGAGGGGTCCTGTCCTACAGTAAGCTTTTTAAAATTGTCTTTGAAACTTACGTAAGATGCTTCCTGGCCGTCAAAGGAAGGAAGAAGACGTTCGTCGACACGATTCATATATCCTGGCGTGAACATAGAACTGGCGGCGAACTGTGGTGTGCCAAACGGTGACACAAATGGCGATGCTTTCGAGGCACCCGCCGTCGTCGTGGGTGGCTTCATAGGTTCAAGCTTAACCTCAGCCAATCGTTTCATCAAAGCAGACAAAGTGTTTATAATTGAATCAGGCAAGGGAAAATATGGCCCTTTAATAACTTTCACGATCTTCAAGCATCGATCATATAGTTCAGCCTGATGGTTAGGCAAATTATCACCAACTACATCAACAACACTTTGAATGTCACTAAGCTCTTCTATAGCATCAAGAGCATCCTTCAAGGCACTATAGTCTTTTTGCACAGTAACTATATCAGAATAAATGTCACTAAACTCATCAAGCTCTTGGATTCTCAAACCAAGCTTGCTAAAACCGCCCATGATGCTGTCGAACGTTTCGAACTTGTCGTGGACAAGGATTGACTCCTTAGTGAGATGTCTAACATCAAGTTCTGAAGTATCACTGACCAACTTCATCACTCTACTTAGCTCACTGGTTAGGGCATCAACGGCTGGACGCAGCCGCTTACTCAATTGATCACCTTTATTCTTTTTAGGACCCATGATTGTCACTAAAGTTAACTGTACTGATTACGACTATAATAATGTGTGTTAAGGTATCACAACCAACACATTCACAAAACTTCACAGATTCTTCTTAGCTGCATCTGTTCTGTCTTGTTTTCATTGTTTCGGAACGCAATGCCTAGCCGTTCTCGAAATCTTATCTCGAAGCCCTCCGAATGACCAACATAGTGAAGTTTACGAATGTGTATTTATTACCATGAAAACAGTAAGTCTAAAACAAAAATATAAGAATTAATTACATAAAATTAATGGTTATTATTTTTGTAACATCGAGGTTGCGTGATTTCAATTTAATAAAAAATATAAATTTTCTAAAAAACTTTAAATTGGCACGAAACATATTAAATCGCATCAGAAATTGATAATTTTAGAATAAAATAATCAATAATATAAAGGAAATATTCGTATATCAAAACTTAGCAGTTAAATGGTCTATTTGTTGAAAAATTAATGATTTAAATTTCTTCATAAAATTGTACCATTCTACGCTTATTTTCAAGAATTAAAAGATAAATTCTTACCACATATGATGTCAAACTAAGCAGGAAGGCTTATTTGAGATATTCCACACATCAGAGCGCATGTATATTCAAGCAATACATTATTTTCATTCACGTAGCTCCTCACGTGGGACTTATCAAAGGAAAAGTGCGCGTCTCTTTTGTTCGTTTACAAGCCACGCGCCGCGCGGAGATAGTTAGGAATGCCGCGTAACACACTCATTCTCTGGGGAATTCTGGTGTAAGGAAAAAGGGATTAATGGGTTCGAACTTGCCAGGGAATACAAGAAATACATACCGAAACAGGGAAGATCGTTATTTAAGCCAACTACAGAGTTCACTTTATTATAGAACATAAAAATGGTGTAAGATCCAAGTAATAATAAATCTATTATTATAATCGATTAATTGCCCTGTCTCTTTTCTTGCTAACTTTGTTAAACATTGTGTATATTCACTTCTGCATATAATCATCTTAGCACAGCGCAAACTAATTATTATATTTAGTGGCTGTTTATTTTGAAAGGAAGGATGTACCCTTTCCAAAATAGTTAAAAACCGTATTAGAAGCTAAACTGTTAAGAAGAACCGCAAATGTTAATCGGTTAGTAAAGTTGCTATACACACAGAGAAAGACAAACAGACATCATGTTATAAGAAAATATGCGACTCTGATAATTTAATAATGTGATACATATATGTGTGGAAGTGAATGCACACCTATTAAACAAACTGTACTTAGCAGAGTAATCAAGAAATATAAAGGCACAGACACATTTTCAGTGATTTGGTTCAATTTTAATTATGTTATATTTTTATTTTTTGTATAGTTTTAATCAACTTCCTTTTACTACTTCACCCCCCCCCCCTAATTTATAAAAAAAATTAAATGAACTAAAATAACTGGGGACGGGATTTGTTATTAGGTTTGTTTGTTATTGGTGTCGGCCAGGTTAGGTTGTGTTATTTTGGGTACTGGATAGCTCTGTGTAGTTTGGGCACCCCTATTACATTTTTTTAAGTAAAGGGGAAGAGGAAAATTTCACCCTTTACATGATTAAAACACAGAATTTTCATCTCTTTCCAAATTTGAAAATTTTTCCCATGAAAATTCATTAACGCTCAATTAGAGTAAATTTATCTGTATTGTCTTGTTCCGTATAGTATAGATGTATATACAGACAACTACCTCCCTTCCTTTTTCAAAGACCTCTTTTGTCGCTTTTAAATCATTTTCTGCTACTTGGCTGTGTTAATATAAGCAACACCATTTTGGTTGATTTTCAATCACCCAATAGGAAGGTTGAACAAGACGGTTGCGATGGGGAGGTACAGTTATTTAACCCTTTCTCCCTCTAGTGTTTTACTCTAATATTCAAAACTTGCTGCGCTCCTTAATGTAATCAAGATAAAGACAGGCATTTATACTTAATAGCCTTAATAATTCTTATATAAAAGTAACAGGATGTCTGTGTGTGTAGTAACAGATATCTATAACCGATGAACTAATTCGGCTCTACCTTACATTGAAACTTTTCATAAGTCCAGGGAAGGTTATAAGTATTTGGGGAAAGGTACCACCAACTTATTAAAACATTGTACTAGGAAAGATGCCCCCACTAAAGTTTTTTTTGTACTTTTTCTTTTTAAAACTGATACTAACAGTGGGGAGTCAACTAACACCCCACCCCTTTACTCAAGTACCTCTAGTGGCGCATCCGTTAGTATAAATCTAAACCCTATGTAAAGAATAGATATATTGCCAAAAACAACAATTAATATGTTTCATTTTATTATTTAAATTGTTCAGAGGTCTATTCTAAAAGCTTAATGATAAAATATCTTGATTATTTTAAGAAACAGCGTGTGTTTTGTTTTTAAATGAGAAGCTATTAATAATTTACAATTACAAACATCTTAATTTAAGGTAATTTTAAAGCATAAGACAATGGATGATAAAATCATATATGTCTCCAATGAAGATTAAAATGATTGTTTTATAAAAGTCCCCAAAGTTGTTGAGCCTCGATTATAATAAATTGTGTTACCAGTTTAATTTAAAGAAGATATAATTGGTTGATTTGTAAAGCAAAGCTTTCTATAATAGTGGTCCGTACTTCACAATGACAACGTCAGTACGTTAACCCTTTACAGTCGGGCCCCTAGCCGCACCTTAATCGGTCGGGGGGGGGGGGGGCGTTCAACGCCCCCCCTTATTATCTCAGTTCCTATTAGAGCTAGAGGGCTAATTTTTTTTGTGCAAGTTCCCTGTTTGATAATTAATTTCCGACCTTTTATAAGTCTAAGTCAATTTTCGCTTCCTTCACCCTTTTATTTAACAACCTTTGTTTTTAGGTCTTTTTTACTTAAAAATTTCAAACGGCTGTAATTTTCTTATTTTTGAAGTTAGAAGAAAATTTTTTTTCCAGAAAATGTTCATCTTTATGTAAATTTTACATTAGAAATATCAAAATATAAATTTCAGCGGCCGCAGCTGTACTTGGCAGCTGCCAGCCGCCGCAGTCGGCGGTCGGCGGGAAAACGGCGGCGGATCTTCATGAAATTTTAATATGTCATGTAGACATGTCAGAAAAGCTTAAGTTTAAAATTTGAAGTCTCTAAGTCAAAAATTGCGGCCACAGGAGCCTTTTAAAGATTTCTGGAGACCTGGAGGATCAGGACCTGCAGGATCATATTTGGAACCAGAAAGTGACTTGAACACCTGTATTTCATATAAGGATGTACTACTAGAGGATTTTTTAGTATTTTGGTATGATAAAATGCTTTGTTTTAGTCAAAAAAATATTTTTGCTCTTTACCTGGACGACCCTGCCAGGTTTGCTGGCATCCTGTGCCCGCCAGGATGGAGATATTCAAAAATTTCCAACTCTCAGTTATGTGTCATACCCATACTTAAAAAGTCAAGCAGTTTGGGCTCTTTATCTTTCACACACAGAAAATGAGATAGAAAAAACCGGATGGGGGGGCGTTCAACGCCCCCCCCCCCCCCGACCGTTAAGGGTTAATGTTAGAAATATTGTAGGCAAATGTAAGCAAATTATCCGTAGTTTCATCTTAAATACCACTCTTTTATTTTGACTCAAAGAAAAGTTTTATTGCAATATCTTCTCTATAATTAAAACAGTTCCCTGGTGCAATGGGAGAAATGTTATTCATTCAGCTGCTATTAAAGCTAGACCTCTGATTTTCTTGTCAATATTCATTTGGGATCATAATTTAAGTATATAACATCCATGGCAGTCCGACTGCATCTTTAATTTTAAAGCTTTGTTATTAATAATGTTGTAATTCTTGTTTAGTGGATTGTATTATTAAGTTCTCGGAAAATTTTGATCTTTGACGCTATAAATCTTTTAATGCAATTTGTTTTCAATTGAAGTAATTGCTTGATTTATTAATGCTAAGGGAAGATGGTTTCGGATAATTCATGGATGTATATCTGTTAATATCGATTCAAAACCTTGCATGGTGATTAGTTAGGTAGTAGTTAGGTACGATTTAGAAAGTGTAGCAACTCTATAATTGTTACCAGAATGTCCGTTCGTCTATTTCAAACATGTTGATTTTTAACTTTTTTAACAGCAAATTTTTATGTGATATGATTATTCGATTAATCTGATTTTTGAAATATTGATTCCTAGGATAACAAAGTACTTTGTTTTAAGCAAAGCCATTCTATAATCAAGTCCTAAGTATGTCCTTGGACATTATCCTGTATTTAAGCAGATTTTCAACAAAGAAGGCGTCTTAACTTTTTTGCTTTTTATTTAGAATAGCTAGCAGGTGCTTTTAGTACGTAGTAGATGTAACATTTTCCATAGAATTCAGATATGCAATCGTTTTTTTTTGTAGACCTCTTATTTTTGAAGTAATTTAGGTTTTTTAAAAAAATTAAGTCGGTTTTAAGGTACTAAAACGCAACAAAATAAAAGAAGAAAATTGCCAGTATGAACAAAAATAGTAAGATCTTTAATTTGACACCTTACTTTTTAAATTCTGTTGAGTAGTTATTGAAAAAATCTAATTTTAACCTTGTTTTAATCAAAACTTTAAACCTAAATATTTTCTCTCCCAGGCATAAAAATATGTGTTTATATATGACTTTAGAATGAGAAAAATATTACAAATCCATTCTAAGCAAAATTGAAAAAGTTTTATAAAATTATAATAAAAAATATAAGTTTATTTTAAGAATCATAATTTTCAGCTTTAAAGGGTTGACTTGAACAAAACCTAAACAAATGTACATACACTGTAACAGATATTTTTTAAACACAAGAAACAATAATGTATTTTTAACTGCATTGTTTTGAAGTTTATAAACATATTGAAGCATATTTGTTCATAATTTTTCATTCTTTACATGTTATGTAAGTATAACTATTTTTATTGTAGTATCTATTGTATATATTGTATGAACATTATCCTTTTTTTTGTCAATTCTATTGGTTAATTTTTAAGTTGAAGCTTCTTGAATTGTCAATTTTTGAGATTTTTGATTAGCTACTTTAATAGTTACAATCAAGTGTTGCCTGTAAAAATATAACATTTTAGGTCATTTTTATTTTTTTAAGTTTTTACTTTTTTTCAATTTTGCTTAGAATGGATTCGTAATATTTTTATGATTCTAAAGGTATATATGAACCCATATTTTTTATGTCTGTGTGAGAAAATATTTAAGTTTAAAGTTTTTATTAAACCGAGGTTAAAAAAATAGATTATTTCAATAATTACTCGACAGAACTTAAAAAGTAAGGTGTCAAATTAAAGATCTTACTATTTTTGTTCATACTGGCAATTTTCTTCTTTTATTTTGTTGCGTTTTAGTACCTTAAAACCTACTTAATTTTTTTTTTAAAACCTAAATTACTTCAAAAATAAGAGGTCTACAAAAAAACGATTGCATATCTGAATTCTATGGAAAATGTTACATCTACTACGTACTAAAAGCACCGGCTAGCTATTCTAAATAAAAAGCAAAAAAGTTAAGACGCCTTCTTTACTTAAAAATTTGTTTTGGTATTATACATTTCTTTTCTGACATTTTACAAGTATTAATGTTCATTTGTCCTGCCGTTTTAGAGCTTCGCTTTTATGAATGTTGTCATCCTTGTTATTTTATCCAATACTAGCGGCTTCGCCCCTAGCCTCTAGGGGCTTTGCCCCAAGAGGTTTGATCAACCTAATTTTTCGTATTTTAGATTTGAAAAGAAAAAGTAAAAATTTTTTTTTTTTGGGGGGGGGTATTTTTCATTTCTTGGGTGGGTTGGGGGTGTCCCACCCCCCAAGAAAATAGCTTAAAACCATCACAGGACCAGTAGGTATATTCCCTGAAGAGTAGAGCCCAATCGGTTCAGTGGTTACTGAGATCTTAAGCTTCAGACGGACAGACAGACGGACAGACGGACAGACATCGTTCTACTTTGTATTATAGATAGTCCAAATTGATTTAACTAATCTGGACAAAGCTGAATCTAGAATGAAGACCACACAACCGTTAATGAAAATTGCAGATCCTGCAAAAATTTTATTAGAATGTTTTTTCAATGTCGTGAAATTTTGCAGTTGTAGTAGCGAATTTTCTCTGCAAGAAATACATTGAAACTGTATTTAAGAAAGTGTAAGTGCTAATTGCATAATTAAACATCCCTCTATCCTTAATATTAGCTGGGAAAATCAAATTTTTAAACAATCAATATTCAATATAACATTACCCACAGACCGACAGTCAAAAATGATCCAGACTGTATGATCATTGATAAGAAAAATCTTCACATTTAATTCGTACGTTTATCTTAAATATTAACAAAAAATAGCGTTTCTTTACTAATTTTGCTGTAAAATATGAACATAAAAATTAAAGGCAGAAACCAGACATTGTAATTATAATATGATCTGTGTTGTCTTAGCGATGGACAGTGATAAAATGCCGTTTCTCGAAGTCATACGTGGTCAAACATAATGTTGGAAGGGTGACGCACACTTCAGATCTCAGTTTTCGCGATTCGATTTACTTATTTTCTCTATAAAAAGATAATCTAATCGCTATTATGTAAAGATGAATTTTTATCAAATCGTAAAAACTGTGAGATCTGAAATTTGCGTCACCCTTTCAACATTGCGTAGATCGCGTATGACTTCGAGAAACGGCATTTTATTACTGCCCATCGTCTAAGCAACATAGATAGTTTATCAAAATATTAAAAAGGATATATTATTCTATAAGTGTCTTTCTTTTCCTTAAAATCTTGCTAACCAATGGACCAATTGGGTTCTTTTGTTTGTGTAGGGTATATTTACCCATTTATATTTTAAAGTATTGTCACTTTCCTAAATTTATGTTGCTCCCATGATTTTATAGAATTAATGGACTTTGTAAGATTTTAATTAATTAGAGACAATTAAAACAACTATTTAATAACCTGCACATCCTGGATTGATTTATGTAAGTGGTTCTGTAAGATCTCGTATACGGCTACTCATCCTTAAGTAAAATGTTCCTTGTGAATGTACTGAAGAATCTCGCAAACCGTTGGGCCGAATGGTTCTCCTAAGTATATAATTATTTTGCCACTAGAGGCCTCTAGAGGTGCAGCCTCTAGTTGTCAATAAAGTATAAAACTTTAGGGTATAAAATTTACCTTTAGTTTTAGGTTATAAGGAAATTTTATTCTAAAAACTTTAACTTCTAACTTCTGATTATGTCTGATATTTAGGCATATTATACAGGGAGGGAGGGGACATTGAGCTGTTAATTAAACAAGTCCCCAAAGTTATACATACAAGTTTTCTTATTCATTGGCTTGACAACTTTGGGGACTTGAATTAAATTTTGATTAGTAGGTTCATTAAGTTGAGTGTCTAAACATTTTTATTACTGATTGGAAGCAACAGAAAGAGTAGTTTTGTGAATATGATTGGGAATGTACATCAATTTAACGACCATTGTCTTATCCCTTTAGACCCCTGCACATTATAACTGAACATTTATCGCTTTTGAAAACTACTGACCATCATATGCAAATTAACTAATAAATTCTGGGAGGAAGGGGACATTGGAATATAAATTATACTGGTACCAAACAGAGAGAGATAGTGGACAATGGGCTGTTTATTACACTAGTCCCCCAAAGTTTAATAATAAGGTTTTCTTTGGGTAATCATATTGCATTTTATTTAATGGTTTATTAAGTTGAGCGTCCAGACGTTTCAACCTCTAATTGTAATCTATAGAAGGGGTAGTTTTTAGTAGCGTCATTGAAGATGTACATCAATTTATCGGCCATCGCCTTACACTTTAGATTTCTAAGTACCACAAGTTTCATAAACCTGCTCTCTTATATATATTCGTTGGCTCAAACACTTTTGGTATTTTTATGAAACCTTTAGTAGCTGATTAAAAACTAGTAACTTTTGACTTTAATTTAATCTACAGAAGATTTAATTTGTTTACTATCATTGGGGATTACACATTCCTCCCATTTCTCATGGTTGCTAAACCACTAGGCATATAAAAAGTAAAATCTGTAATGATTTATATAGCAACTTATCAAAGAAAATAACCACAGACGTTTGGCCCCTGGCTTTTACTGGGTTCTACAGTTAGTTAAAACTTATTATTAAATATTACAGTACAATTTTTACTTCAAGTAAGCATTATAAATAGATTGATTTAACCCAGACAAAGATCTTGTAATTAAAGAGTTTGTTATCCTAAAGACTTTGGCACAAGAACACATAGTAACATCCTGAGAACTTAACCCCTTCCCCATTATTCTTAAATAAATCTAAAATTAGGGAGGGGTAGTTTTTAGTTTGCATTTTTTATTACTTTAGGTCAGGTTAGGTTAATTCACTGAATGAAGAACTGGGTAGCCTTATAGGGTTGAAACCCTTCTATTTAATTCTATTAAAAAAATAAAGCGGGGGAGGGTTTATCGTGCTCAATCACCCAATTGTGGGAAAGTACCAAGAATTTTTAATCATATAAGGAAAAACATAAAAACTGTCATATTTCTGTAATTAAAAAAACCTAAGAACCAACTTTTAGCCAATGACTTTGCGTTTAGAAATAAATCTTTATACTTTATTGTGTTACAAAATTAACAATATCTTAAATAATTTTAATGTAATAGTTTTAGACTGAACCGTTGTAAATTTTTTATATTATATAATATTTTATCATTATTTTCTTTATAATTATTTAGCAGCTCTCTAGGCCTCTAAGGGCATTTGAAAGAAGGGGGATTGGGGGGAGTCAACCCTTTCCTTTTTTTGGCCTTTTTTTGGAAAGTGTAAGTACCCTAAAATAGTTATAAACCTGCTCTAGGCCTATAAGAAGATTCACTGAAAGGAGAACTATATCGGTCCAGTGGATAGCGATATCTTAATCTAAAAACTCAATTTAAATTTGACTTTTTCGTAGCAGTATACAAAAATAAAATAAAATTTGTTTAAAATTTCACCTTGACTGTAAATCATTGTAATGTTGCTTGAAAATAAGGATAAGACAATGGAGAAAAAATAATCTTGCCCCCATTTCTATTTTGTAAAATTCTTTTAAAATTTGCTAAATGCTTGAAGAAGAAATTGACGCAGATTAATTTTACTGCCATTGTGCTATCCCTGCATCGTCTGACTGTTTATCATTGTAATGTTGCTTAAAGGAAGATCCAAAATATCATCTTTTTAAAATACAGGGTGTTATTTGAAAAATGATCATTATTGGGACAAAATACATTTTATTGATTATTTATTATTGTTAAGTAGAACAATTTAATATTATACTTTATAGAGTAAGAACTTAGAAGAAAATTTTACAAACTTCCCATAAGAAAAACAGATTTATAATTTTTTGTGTCATATTTGCAAACATTTTTTGCACTGCATCTCCGATTTTTGGCGGGTTCTAGTTCTTTTCATGCACCTTGAATCATGATCTGCATCTTAAGATTGCTCTTATAAGCGTCCATATGTTAGATGGGTAATTGGTGTAGGTAACACCCAAAAGACAACCAATCCAAAGATTGCATAACCTTTAACTTAAGTTCCTACCGCAATCATAGGGCTTAGGGCTGACAACCCTATCCCATATCCATAAAAAAGCAGATGCTCCCCAAGTGGAGTGAAAAGGGCTTGTTACTGTTAAGTTCCTAGCTATTGGGCCTGTTTAATGGCAACCTGACACCTACACGAAAGCAAACTGACACATTAGAATTAATAGAAAATTAGTTTAAACATATTCTATCAATGAATATAGATTACGTGGATATTGTGAGAGATTTTCTCATACCCTGGTTAAATCTTTCTCCCAGCTGGCTAATATAACGATACCCCACATCAGCCCATTTTTTTTATTTTACCTCAGCCCTTCCCCTAACCATGGAGGAACGTATCGACCAAAATCTGATGACTATATTAACAACCTCAGAGACGGTACCAATATCCACACAATTTATATCAATTATTCCATCAAATACTAGTCACCCTGTTTTCAATTAATCTTTTATTTCTATGTGTGTAGTGATTTGTCATCATAAGCAAATTAAAAATAATTCAAGTGTTGAATTACATCACAATTTGTGATTTTCAGAGGCTGTAAAATTACTGTGATATATATTATTTTGAAATCTAGGAACCGGTAAAAAAATCTTCGAATGACCACATCATTTTTTTATGACTTTCATGCCGGCTTCTTTAAATTGTCTTTTGCTTTTCAGGATAGGGAAAAATATTCGATAACTTTAAAAATAAGTAAGATCTCGTAAACGACTATATGGTACTCCTTTACAATGAGCTTTTAATTTGCCCTGGAAAGTTTTATAACTATTTTGGGGGAGGGTTCCACCAAGGAAAACCGAAACTTTTTCTTTTTAAAATTACTATTTAAAGTGGAGGAGAGGATCGACTCCCCCCCCCCCTCCCCTCAAGGGCCCCTAGTTTATAAAGACATAATCATGTTGTTTTCAATAATAATTATCTCTTCCTTTCCATAAGCATTTTGATTAAATACATTTTATGTTTTTGATGACACTGCTAGCCTTGATTTTTTTAAAATTTTGAAAGCTTTTTGGCACTCAGGGAAATCCTTAAATAAAAGTAAAAGAATGTCTGTTTGAGTATGTGTGTTTGTATATGATTATCCTTTACAGTGAGGTTCCTCATATGTTTATATCTAGTTTAGGGAATAGTATCACCGCCCTCCCAAGAGAAATCGACCATTGAGAGAAATGAACGGAACCCAAAATTTAGTTTTGCTATTAATTTTTAGATGCCTCTAGGGACGTATCCGCTAATTTTGAGATAATCTATTATAATCCCTCGAATCGTGCGGTGGATACGACCCTCCCCCCTCCTTCTCCCTTATAATTATTTTTTTTAAGTACCTGCGGATTTTTTTTCAAGAAGCTAGGGTTGAAAATGGTACCTACTGCATCTATGTCTAGCGTGTGACATCAATAGAATCAAGCCTACAAAATGCCATGCCCTAAAACAAAAAAGACAAAGCTTCCCTGTAAAAACGAATTGTACTGTTACAATTTTACAATATTATAGTAAAATGCATAATCATATAATTAAATATAACATTATATTATTAAAACATTCTTTTGTTAATAGGACAGTTTTAGTGCTTCATTTAATGATATATAAGTAGAGTATCGAATAGTTTTTCCAGCTTGGCTTCGAAACAAAAAAATATCCGCTGGATTAGAAACGGTTATCAGCAATTTTGAACAATCATACAGCCCGGGCCTTTCCATTTTAATATTAGCGGTAAGCTGCATTGCATACAATAAAATTTGTCCTATTACCATGACATATCACAACTATTTAAATTACTAGCGACTGCGCCCCTTAAAATCTAGGGGCGAAGGGGGGCCAGAAAAATAGCCTAAAACCATTTCAAGACTTAAACCTGAACATGAAACAGCCTATAACCATCACTGGACCTATGTGAAGATTACCAAATACTTTATTTTATAGAATATTGATATTATAACAGCAAAAATGTTTTACATGGTACCTCCAACGAAAGCATTAAATTTAATAGTGATTTGGTGACTAGAAATGTAAGTTGATATGGTCAGTAATGAACCAAATTAAGAGGCCGGAGCGTCCTCTTGACTGTAAACACAGTTAGTTAAACATGCATCTGAATTCATGCCTACAATTAAGGAATTTTAATCTAATCTTTTCTCCCCTCATAAAAACTGATTAAAAACTAAAGATAAAATTACAAAATAAACGCCTTTTTCTTTTTGACATGCCTACCAAACTGATTTATTACTGTAGGTTGTCAAACGAAAATTACTTTCCAGCGGATAGACCTATAGCAACTCAATTGAATAAAAAACGTGAACAGTAAAGTGCCCATCCCTGCATAAAATAAATAAAGTCAGGGTTAAGCCACTAGTTAAACAATAGAAAAAATTTAATCACGGAATATCAGGGACAAATGGATGGGACAATAAACAATAAATATAACATTTAAACCCAAGTCTTATATTGTGTGTTATTCTGTCTTTCCTTACTAGGATATTTTTGGGAGCAGAAAAGCTTATGATTTCAACTTCGGATTCGATTGTGTTCTCCATTTTAGGAAAGCTTCATTTTGGTCATTGCTCCAAGAATGATTAGGTTAAGCAATTGTTCCTTTCCCCGCTCCTTCTATGCTAGGGGTGCTGCCTCTATTAAAGTAAAAATATTTTTAAAATATATTTTTGATTCGATACTTGTTTTTAGATAGAAATTACCGATGTTATAGTTATACCTAATTCTTAATGAACTAGCTGTTTAATTATGTGTGATATCATTTCCGCTCCAAATACATGTATTCAGAGAGAGGTGGAACATTGGGCTGTTTATCATACTATTCCTGTAGTAACGTTTTCTTATGCGTAGGCTTAACAACTTTGGAGATTTTAATTAATTTTAATTGATTGGTTGAGCGTTCAAAAGTTTTAATCACAATTTTTAAACTGCTGAAGGGGTATTTTTGTGTATCATCATTGGGGATGTACATCAATTAATCAGCCATTGTCTTATCCCTTTATATGATATAACTGCGATTTTTACTGTCAGCCCCCTCCACCCCTTTTCACTACTTATTTATAATTGCTGACAATATGGGGAAATGAATACACACCGTTAAATTATCAAAGTAAAAAGTTTGATATATATATTTTTCACCATATGTGCTACTTTTTAGGTGTTCATACGATAACTCTGTCCAAACGGCTAGCTATTTCTTAATTGTTTATATGGACTATATAGCATAAAATAAAAGTTGGTCATGATTGTCATATATTTAGAGCCAGATTTATTATCAAGTTTTATTTATGTCATAATTAAGGGAACACAGAATTTCATCTCCCTTAATTTACCTGATTCAAAGTCTAATCTAATTTTTATACAACCATCTTCTGTTGTAGAGTTTTAGCTATCCACCAATGACAGAATGAGATTATAATGTTATATTTAGGTGAAAAGAAAATGTATAGTTTATTTTAGGTCATCTCTCTCTTTCTCTCCCTCTCTCTCTCTCTCTCTCTCTCTCTCTCTCTCTCTCTCTCTCTCTCTCTCTCTCTCTCTCTCTCTCTCTCTCTCTCTCTCTCTCTCTCTTTCTCTCTTTCTCTCTTTCTCTCTTTCTCTCTCTCTCTCTCTCTCTCTCTCTCTCTCTCTCTCTCTCTCTCGCTCTCTCTCTCTCTCTCTCTCTCTCTCTCTCTCGCTCTCTCTCTCTCTCTCTCTCTCTCTCTCTCTCTCTCTCTTTCTCTTTCTCCATATTTATCTCTTTCAAGAACATTAAATGCTTTAAAAACCAAAAAAAAAATATCTAAGTTTTGCTATTTTAATTTTTTTGTGTTATTTTATGTGATCCTAACACTTTTAACAATAACATGTAGCAGGTTACAATGGGGCTACAAACATACAATAAGTAAAAAAGTAAGCTTACTCATTTGAAATGAATTGAAATAAAAATAGAGTAATTTTTTGATATGTTGTTTATTACATTTGCTAAGGTTAGTTTTGGTTAGACATATAGCGCAAAGGTTAGACATATAAAAAAACTCCCCCCACCCTTTTATTTTTAAATTTTGTAAATGAAAGAAATACATGGGGGGATTAAGGACAAAATACTATTATAGAGAGATTTTTAGAGACAGAGAAAAGAATATTTTCATTTATTTTATTTATGTAGAAAAATACCTACATTATTACAGTTACATTAAGAGATTGGTAAACAAAATTAGAATTGTTATTTTGAAAGACCCCATAAAAACCAACAAACTGACGGATCTTACAATCAAAGCTTTCATTCAGTGTGACTGGGTAGATATTTAATCATTTATACATTTAACCCTATTCAGAGGGAACTTCCTATAATATTTATTCCTTTTTTATTGGGGGGGGGGGGGGGGGCAGCTTATTACGCCTCCTAGACTCCATCCCAAGTAATGTCGGACACTATAAAAGATATCAACACAAACTAAAAAGCAAAGTTGTTTAGCATTGAAAATCAAATAGATTATAATTAATTTCACCGTTAAAACAGCGAAAAACTAAAAGGAAAATTAAGATACGTTTTGAATATACATTGACATAATCATTTTGATTATTTTTCAGTTATTTTTCTTATAATAAAGATGCACCATAATAAAATATTTTCCTCCATTGCATTTGATAATTATTTTGTTCACATCAGTATGCTTTTAAAGTAGAGCGGTTGAATGCATTTAACCTCTCTTAAAGAACAATCAAAGTCTTTCTAAGGACGTTCATTGAGGAGTGGTATTAGGGATAATATCCCACCTAAAAAATGGAGTGCAGTATTCTTTTAAGTTTTGTTAACATGCCAAAAATGGACTACAAACTCTTAACATTACTTTTTTGGGGACCATACTGTAAACATTTTTTAAATATTTATATTTACAGCATACTTTTAAAGCATATTATAAATACTTAATTTCAATAATAAATCTTATCGTCAAAACATTAGAGGCAAAAAAGTTTATCTTCAAAGCATTCTTTTCATATTTAAAAGAGAACATAAAAATTTATATTGCCCAACTATTATATAACAAATGTATTATTAAAAATGACGGAAATATATTAAAAACAAAAACAATTAAAAATAAACAAACTTTATGAAGCGTCCATTTAAAATTACAATAAATATCACAGTTTGATAATTGTCAATGAATCATAATATATGACATCTTTGTTGCCTAATTTTGGTTGTCCTGGGCGGACAGGTCCCAAGAAGGATAGACGGACGGACAGATAGACGGACGGACAGACAGACGGACAGATAGACGGACAGACAGACGGACAGACAGAAAGACAGACGGACAGACAGACAGACGGACAGACAGACAGACAGACAGACAGACGGACGGACAGACGGACAGACAGACGGACAGACAGACAGACAGACAGACGGACAGACAGACGGACAGACAGACAGACAGACAGACGGACAGACAGACGGACAGACAGACGGACAGACAGACGTACAGACAGACGGACAGACAGACGGACAGACAGATGGATAGACAGAAAGGCGGTTCTAAACAATTGCTATAAAAATTCATGCAACATTATTTGAACAAGAATTATAATTGCCCTTAATGATTTTTATGGTTTTATAATGTACATAAAAATAATTAGATAATAAAAATCCCTTTTTAATTCATACCATCCATTGATTTAGTAGTGGCCTTTCAATTCCGCACAGTGTTTCATGAACGCAATAGACATAATCCTTATAATAAATAAACATGATGTCTATATAATTATGTGTCTTTTTCTTATATTTATATCTCCTTTTTAGTTGAGCTTCTTATTGGTCCAGGAAACGTTTATAGCTATTTATCTACATGTTCGGGGCGTAACCACTAGTAGTTTAATGCTTTGAAAATAAGCACGGTTGGACCCTCAGATGTAAAAACTTTATTTTAGTGTTTGGCCAAAATGACTTAGCAATTGTATCTGTAAGTACGTCTAATAACACTCTTTGCTATTTTTAAAATCCTAGAAATTTTTTTTTGCAAGAAAATTGCATAAATTCGCAACCTTTTTTAGAACCACTACATAACTCGAGTTTTAAAACTTTTTATATAAAATCCTTTTTACAAAAAATATCAATAATTACTTAAAATTAAACCTGAAAGAAAAAAAATCTCATAACACGTGTTAATTTGCATGTTTTAGGTCTTTTTTAAAGAAAGTATAACTTCCAAATTTTTGACAATAATTATATTTTTTTAACATTTCAAAGTAAAATATAATAAAACTTAAACGATTTTTCTTGAATTATCAGTTGAAAATTTCATCAAACATGCAATTTAAGTGATGAAAATTTAATAAAATCATTTTTTGAATGTTTAGAATTACCAATTTTCTACATTTAAAACAAAATGTTAACAAAATTTAAAAACATTTTAACATATAACTTCAAAAATCAATAACATTTTATAAAAAAATGTTTCAAAAAATAAATCATTAAAAGGTATTAAAATGCATTTGAAATTACTTAAAATTAAAATGAGAACATCTTTTTACACTGTATTCTATGTAATAGAGTTTAAATGACATGATTAGTGAATGAAATATTTCCTAAACTCATTAAGCCTTTTTGTGACTATATTAAAAACATTTTTTTTTGTTTTATATTGTTTTTTAATTCAAATATTTGACAAAATCTTCCCTACGTCAATAAAATAAAGTCAGTTTTTTACTCTTTCCAGGTTTTTCTTTATAATTATAACAATTAAATATAATATAAATCTTCATTATCTTTTATTTGAATTATCATACACATTAAAATGTAAAGTATAAGCTAGAATAGCACTTTTTTTAACGAATATTTTAATGACATTATATCAAAATAATTCCTCTTAAATATCACACAACATATGATTGGGAAGTATAGCCATTTCTTGGAGGTATAATATTTACAAAAATACCATTAATTCTGTTTTTATCAGAAGTTAAAAAAATTGAACAATTCTAAAACAATGGTTGGCTGTCTAGATATTGAGTACACTAAGACTATGGCTCTGTTCTTTTGAAATAACGTTGCAAAAAGAGGGGTTCTGAAAGTAATCTACCTAATTTTTTTTAAAGAACCAACATGTACTGTCAGTATCTTTTTTCTTGTAATCTAGCAGACAATCAAATCATAACACAATTTTCATGATAAAATATTCAGGTTTCTACTTCACATTTTAAAAAATATACTGATCAATAAAATGTTCAAAATTTTACTTTGTACTAATTGAAAAAATATGTTGTAATTCTTATTTTAAATTTACATTTTTATCCCTGACAAAATCATAGACGACTTTTAAAGGCATCTTATCTAAACTTTTTGAAGAAAAACTTAAAAACGTTAATTAAGTATGAAAACTATTTTCTTTGATTTTTCTGAAGTTATTATCGCATTCTATGGGTTTTTTTATTATCATTTACTTATATCGAAAGTGCCAAACATTGTACCCTAACTTATTCATTTAATAAAAAACCAACCGTGAAGAGGAAATGAGAGTTTATGCTGATGTAACAATAAGCGGTTTTGATGATATGATAATGTGATACATATACTGAAGTAAATGCTCACCTATTTAGCAATGGCTATGCCACTCTACAAGTAAATCTTTAATGGCGGTATGTCCATCAGTTATAGTTACGCTATTTGAGCTTTTCTATGCTCATATTCATAGTAACTAACTATAGAGGCCTTTAGGATCACATAAGGTAGGGGGGAAAGTTGACCTCTTTTCAATTTTAGTTTTTAAAAGATTTTTTTTTCAAATTTGGAGATAGTCTTAAAAAAGGTTTTATAGTTGCTTAATTTAGGTTAGGTTACATAAAGTCATGGTTAGAAAAGCCACTCAGGATTAATAAACTGTATAGTTAAGGACCCGTGGGAGATGGAATTTAGTTTTTTCTCTCTTCAAAGTTTGAAATAGGAATAGAAGATTTCATAATCTTAATTGAGAATGTATTAAATCTATGCGTATCACCAAACAATGTTGTGCTGTAATTGCCATTAATAAAGAAACTAACTGGCGTAAAAGTAAAATTATTTTCTTTACATGAAATGTTCCTGTGAAAAGATACATCAAAATTGTAATAAAAACGTCATGACAATGGAATTTTTGGTCATTCTACTCCTTCCATTTTACAGGGAAAGGTTGTGAGAAGATAAAATTTTAACCACCCGTTTGGGAAAGTTAGCTCATACTGTCAGTTTCAATTGTTACGTAGACTAAATAGCCTTAACTAAAAATGGTCATGGCTAGCAAAGTATACACGCGTCATTATTCAAATTTACACTATTTACAACGACAGAACTATATTCTAATGTATTCATTTACATTCATTTATATAGTAACAAAATATATATTTTGTATTATCCATTAATCTTGAAGAATTATAGTGAAATTTCATGAAAAATTATATTATGGCTCAAAAATTTAATTAACAAGGATGGCAACATCCATAAAAGCGAAGCACTGAAACGGTAGGACAAACGGACATTAACACTTGAATAGTGTCAGAACTGAATAATCATAATATAAATTCATAGGGATCAAAGCAAAATTGTGAGTAAATTTGTTAAAAAAACTGCTGGATTCAGGATAATGTTTATGGACAAACTTACATTTTAGGACTTAATTATAGAGTTGCTTCGCTTACAACATTATACTTTGTTGTCCCAGGAATCAATATACCAAAAAACAGATCAATCAGATGATTAGTTCACATAAAAATTTGTTGTTAAAAAAGTAAAAAAATCAACATGTTTAAAATGGACGTACGGACATTTTGGTAATGATTATAGAGTTGCTACGCTTTCTAAATCGTACCAAACTACTAAAGGAATCACCATGCAAAATTTGAAATCGATAGGACAATTCTAACATGCCTAAATTAATGAAAAAAGCTATCCGTTACGGACGGACGGACTGACCCTAATTATAGAAAAGCTTCGCTTTTAAAAATGTGCATTAACTTCCGCATATTATCCAGGGATCTAAAGGGATAAGACAATAGCCGATAAATTGCTGTACAACCCCAATGATGGTACACAAATTTACAATTAGTTGCTGAAAAGTTTGGACACTCAACTTAATGAATCAAACAATCAAAATTCTTTGAAAGTCCCCATGTTGTTAAGCCAACGAAAAGATAAGAAAAGTAATTAAAAACTTTGGGGACTTGTGTAATATACAGCATATTATCACATCCACATCAGGAAGGAAGGGGACAAGAGGCTGTTTATTACACTAGTCCCCAAAGTTTTATAATAATGTTTCCTTATCCGTTGGCTTAACTACTTTGGGGACTATTAGTGTATTTTGATTGGTTGTTTTTTTAAGTTGAGTCTCCAAACGTTTCAACCACTTATTAAAACCTATAGAAAGGTTAAGTTTGTGTAGCATCATTGAGGATGTACATTATTTATCGGTCATTGTCTTATCCCTTTAGATCCCTGGTGAGTTTTTGTGTCCTTGATTGTTAAAATGGGTACAATTTTTAATAGTAGTAGCGAAGCTACTCTATGACTAACGTATTTTTATCTTCAAAAATAGAATTTACTCTGATGCTATGTAAGATAGAAGTCTGATTTTTTTTCAAATAGATTACATGTTTTTCTAATTGCTATTTTATTGTTTAGTTTTACTTTAAGTTTACTTTTAGCAAATTAAATAGCTGTAAAAAGTATACTTAAGAGGGTAAAAAGTAATAAAATTATTTGAGACGCCTAATTAAAATAATAATGTTAACAGATACATTTAAGTCCTTAAATAAAATTAAACTTTAATGTCTAAGAAAGATTATAACATAACCTCCAATGCATAAATATAAATATGTACATAAAGAATCTGTAGAGTTAGAATGTGAAGGGGCTGTAGTAGGGGCCTATACCAGCGGCACCATAACATTGCAGAACTTCCCTTTTCCCAAAATAACCTAACCGAACATGAGCTAAAGTAGTAAAAAAAATACAAAAAAAAACTTATTTTCAATTTAAATCAAAAATATGATTCCTTACAAGTAACTTTAAGCGAAAAGGCAAGGCCTTCTCATATTATGAGGAAGCTATGCTTCTTCGGTTTAAATAATGTTTAAATAATTACATAATTAACTTTAATAACTTGCAAATTAATCTTAAAGCAAATCTAATCTAAATAGTAGAACATGACAGACAAAAATTTATGTACAAAATCAAGTAAAATACCTTCTAAAGTATCATAAGGTTTGTTTTGTGTCCAGTAAAATCTCAGAAATTTAAACTTTTCAACACCCCCAACAAAAAAACACCACCCAACCCCCCCAAAAAATGTTAAATCCTAACATCCATATTTACAAAAAAAAACTTATGAACTAATTTTTGGCTGATGAAATGTATCATTTTTTAATTGTATTAAAATTACTTCATATAAAACTATGTACACAATTAAATATTTAATAGCTTTTTAATTATACCCATAAAAAAAGGGAAAAGTGACAGTTGAATTAATCTACAGCCCCTTCTTCCCTCCAATTTTTACTAGCCACTACAGACATAATTTCAAACATAAGTGTTGTGGGGGGGGGGGGGGGGGATAAACCTTATTTTCAATTGTCATATCTGCTTAGTCTTACTAATTAATAGGGTTACAGCAAATGGTTTTAAAACTTAACTTTTTAAAATCATGATATGTATAAATAAAAGTACATTATTACAGTAAATCATAACATGTTTTGACAGGTATTATCAATAAAAATGTCCATTTTTAATCTAGCTTAAAACAAGGTTAATATTTTCCAAATGTAATTAGAAGCTACAAACGTTGGAACTGGTCAGAGCTGTTGGGAGGGAGGGGACATTGGACTCTAAATTACTCTTATACCCAAAGTTTATAACCACATTATCGTATTCGAAGTCTCAAAATCAAAGATCACTGGAAAAAAGGAAAAGAAAAGACGTACTGAAGAACAGATACAGTATGAGCATATTATAGAAAAGCTACGCTAATAAAAATACTCGCTGTTGCATCTATCGCGTACATCAAAAAAATCCACGGATTCGAATAAATTTTCCGCCATTCAAAATATTAAAACTTTTGTAGAATCAAAATATCAATTGACCATCAAATTTGTTGTCAATCTATCGACAAGAAAGGTATGTTTTATGTCGACTTTATGGCATTAAATCTAAGTGGCCGTGGTTGACATATTATTGACTCTTTCAATGAAGTATCAAATTTGAGATTTTTATATCAATGAAAAAAATGGCTATAACTGAGAAACAATTGATTTTACAGGACTCTCAAATTTACCTTTGACTTACAAAAAAGTTGGAGGCAAAATATTATTTCATTTGCCATATATCTGTCCCTGAAAAGATGCGCATTCACTTTCGCACATATTTATTGCCAGATAAGCAGAACAATTATTACAAATTTACAACAGTACAATATGTTCCCTATCCGTTGAGCTGTTTATTACGCTAGTCCCCAAAGTTCAATAAAATCGTTTTCTTATTCGTTAGATTAGCAACTTTGGGGACTTTTAATGGTTGATTGAGTGTTCAAACGTTTTAATCACTAATTTTAATCTTTTAATTTTTTGTATCATCATTTGGGATGTTTTTGTTCATCAATTTATTGGCCATTGTCTTATCCCTTTAGATCCCTGATTTTTGTTAATATTAAAGACAACGTTGATGCGATAAAAATGCGGAAATTAAGAAACACCAAAAAAGATTCTGATTCACTGACGCGCGTAATTATCACAATTATTTGCGTATCAACCATCTATCTATCTATCAACAAAATATATCAGCTATCTATCTCCATATGTTTATTAACTATATTTCAAATGTAAATCTGTCTATATTACTATTAAACTTTTTTTTTATTAGAAGCTAGCACATTATAAATTAACAAGTTGCTTTTCCCATTGACTCTAGGGGAGGGCGAAAGAGTTCAGGAAAATAGCCTAAAACCACCTAAAAACATTTACAAGCAAAATCAATTCGGATTAGCTGTTTCAGAAAACTTTAGCTTGAGCCAAAAAAAACCTTACTACTTTATATTATAGTATTTCATAATATTTTATTATATGCAAGTTATGTTTGTGCTAATAAATTGCAAAGCAACTCTATATTTGTGTTATAACCTTTACTTCTATAAATCACCACACCAAAAAGATAAGCGTTTAACATGTTTGTTTTGACAATTTTTAAAGGCGACGCCTTTTATCTCTAGGACCTGTCCTTTCGTCTAAACATATTTAGGTACACTGAAAAATGAGAATCGTTAATTTAGGCATGTTAGAATTAATCTACAGATATTAAACTTAATAAATTTTGTAACAATAAGATATAATTCGAAATAATTAATTTACATGTTGAAAGCTTTTTTTGACTACAACATTTACTCGATTTTAAAATCCTATCTTCCTAATTTTTATTGATGATTCTTAGAATGATTTGGCAGAGTGCAGTGTATAAAAATATAGTTGTTATATCCGACTGTTTTATCTGCGCTTCTGTAGATGTTATCATCCTTGTTTTATTTATCTACACCTAGAGTATCCCTAAGTTAAGGTATAATAAATATGCAATCTGTTAGAGAACAGTATACTGTAATACAGTAAAAAAATATTAAAGGTAATCTTGCATTTAGTCTGATTATCTAGAATGTTATGTTAGCGATTAGTCAATATTCTAAATTGTTTCAAATTTATCTAAATCAAACAAAAGAGCATTTTCTTGATATTTTAATAGCATGTTTGGGAGGGAGTGGATATTTGGCTGCTTATTAGATTCGTTTTAGTATTGATTGTTATTATTTGTTGACACAACAACTTTCGGGACGATTATTAAATTTGTATTGGTTGATTTATTAATCGTTTCAACCACTAATTGTAATCTATATTTTGTGTGTTCAAGATAGGGAATGTATATCAATTTATCGGCTATTGTCTTATCCCTTTAGATCCCAGCATGTTTCGTCTACATAACAAGATATAAAGATGCGAAATAGTTTTTTTTTTTATACCGGTAATATTGCTTTATTGAAAAGTGGTGATATTGATATATTAAATACACAAAATTTAAAAAGCTACGAAGAAACTAATAACAAAATCAGTTATCAAATACACTATAAAAATTGAACCCTCATAGTTAAACAATTCACTTTTGTTTTAATCACATTATATCCAAAGATGATTACACTCTGAAAGACGGAACTCAACTGATTTAAATTTTTAGACACCAACGTATGTGTTGCGTATGGATATGTGTGCGCTCATTTGCGTATACATGCGTCCATTTGCGTATATATGTGCGTTCATTTGCGTATATATGTGCGTTCATTTGCGTATATATGTGCGTTCATTTGCGTATACATGCGTCCATTTGCGTATATATGTGCGTTCATTTACGTATATATGTGTGCGTTCATTTGCGTATAACTATACATGTGCGTTCATTTGCGTATTTATGTGCGTAAACACATACGAATGATGGAAAACTGAAAAAGGGGTATTTTAAACTTTTTGACAACGTAAGTTTGTTGGTACATATACTTCTGAAAAATCGTGAAAAAATATGACATAGAATAAGTTATAATTTACAGGTATTTTTGAAAAATATAACCTATGTAATATCTCAGAATATTGATTTAATTAAAAGCAATCTATATTTTAAAGTCCATTAAAAACAAAATACTAAACAAGCGCAGCAGTATTCAAATTGCATGAATTTCAGAATTGCTCTATCTCTTTCAAACCTTGGACGAGGATTTCTTTAATAATCAAGTATTATTTGGAAAGCATAATAACTCTATAAACGTTACCATAAACCATGTACTTTTAATTTAAAAAATCTACTTCCCCTTTTAAAACCAATATAATGATGTACAATAATTCCGCTTAAATTGCTATTTTCATTTTTTCTTATCCTTTTATAAAAAACACTGAAAAATCTATACTTTATTTATCCATCTAAAGCGGGCTGCTACAAATTGTGCGCGCTTATTCCAAAAAATGGGGTTTGTTACTATGTGCTAAAGTACTTTACAATTCTAGACTGATCTTGTTAAGTTAAATATATACAGAAAGCCCTGCAAGCTAAAAAGAATCTTTTTTTTTGTACGAAAGGGGCAGTTTAGGTTTTAGTGATTCACCCATTGGTCACTGAAAACATACAGAATGAATAGATATGCTTTATTTTGGTTTGGATCCTTTTTAATTGGCTGCTTTGCCTATAGTCTTTAGGGCAGAGCGTGTGAGGTTTTGAAAATAGGCTAAAACCACTCCCAATATATTTATAGAGCTGCCCTAAAAGTACAACCATTTTAACCAGTATTTTCCGAGATATTTAGCTTATGACAAAAATACCTTACACCATTATACAAAATTGCAATATTTCATGTAGAAATAAGAGATATGCTTAAGTTTAAATTTGAAGTATCTATGTAAAAATTTGCGGTCACAGCAGCAATTTAAAGTTTTCTGGAGACCTTCAGGATCAGGACCTGCAGGATTTTACCTAGAACCTGAAAAAGACTAGTTGAATCTTATTACCTGGATGTCCTTGCTAAGTTTGCTGGCATCGTGTGTTTGCCTGAATATTTATTGTAAAAAAATTGCCATATGTGTTAAGTTACTTCATTTTAAAATATCAGATAGTTTAAACACAGAAAATGAGATAAAATAAACTGGAGGGGATAGGGGCATTGACTTAACCCTCCCCCTCATTTTTTTGGAATTTATACGTCTAAGATGAAAATTTAGCATGTTGAATAAATATTATTTTTGTTTTCTTGCAATTTAAAACACACAAGGAGGATGCAAAATTTAAAGATAAGATAACAAGAAAAACTTAGTCCAATACAATACTTTTTTAAAGAAAACAAAAACATTTCAACTAAAAAAAAGTTAAAAACATTTCAAATGCATAATAAAAAATGATTAATTATTTCCCGAAACACTATTACTCCTTTTTATATAGGGAGGGGCGGTGTGTCAAGTGGGGTGTTCTGGTATAAAGAGCTTTGAGTATCATTCATCAGACAACAAACCCTTTGATTGCACAAACTTTGTCTGAGAAGTCCTAAGTGTGCAATGCTAAAGAGTTGCACAGGCAAAGGCAAAAAAGTCAGACGAACAAACATCCTCCTATTTCTCAGAAATTTTTTATTATTAATAGATACACAAAGGTGTACACAATTACGACGGAAACGTCATTGGTGCAGACAAATTTACACATACGACGTATAGAGTAGCTTCTTTACGTCAAGAATAAACTTTTATCTTTTAAAGAAAAACGTCAATTAATATTATGTTAGTTTTTTCAAGATGTCTGTTTTGAAAAGATGGAGTTATGTTGCATTATTCATTTTAGGTGATATCCTTATTTAAAAGTAATCAGATGCCTGATTGTCTGTAGCTTAAGATTTCCCTAACTGCTGGACCGATTAGGTTCTCCTTCAATGTGAGGCTTCTTAAGGGGCGAAGTAAGGTTATAACATATTTTTTTCGGGAGGATATTATACCGTAACCCTCCTAAGAGACTTTAACACCTGAAAAATGTTTAAGGAGTTATTCCCTTCGAGTTTTCAGAGGAACACAAACGGTCTGGCGAATAATGGGATCTTTTGGTACAGAGACCCTATTCAATTCATTCACAGACAATTACAATCAAATAAAAAAAAATATATTTAGCTGCTATATAAGATATCTTCTGATTTTTTCAGTGAAAATTCCCTCAAATGTCCTGTACCGCCTGTCTGTCGAAGCTCTTTATAGTGCCTATAAAAACGTTTGGCTGAAGTTACTCGAATTACGTCATATCATAATAGTTCATTATAATAAATTATGTAATTGGGGATTTATAATTTAAAATTTGTCCCCTTTTTTATGTATACTATAAAGAGCTTCGGCAATCCTAGTTTAATATTCAATATCTATTTCAGGATATGTAACAATCTGTACTGCACAACTAAATGGAAAGGTGGCAGCTTCTAGCTCCAAGGGAGCTTCTCCAATCAAGGCTAAGAATTTAGGTATATCTATTTGTTCAAAGAGTTATTACGCCTATTATTGATTTGTTAAAGCTTTTTTTAAAGATGTTATCATCCTTGTTTTATTTTTTTAAAAACAAAAGTTTTTCTATAGTTAGTGTAGATACGTCCTTCCGTCTCCCCGTTATTATCAATTTAGGCATATAAGAATTGTTCTATAGATTACAAAAATTGCGTTGCGATTCCTATAACATTTAGGCACTAATTAGTAAATGGAGCAAAACCAAGTCTGCACGTCCATTTTAACCATAATCCCTTTTTAGAAAGTAACAATTTTGTGGACCTTAATGAGAAAATAGAAAGATTAGAACATTTGGTTAAGGTCCTGCTACAAAATTCTGGCAGTTCTATCTCACTTAGCTACCCCAGGTACAGTTTATTGCTGTCAGAGAAGGGGGAGAGGGGGGTGAGGGTAGTCCTTTCTTTTTTTTCTATCTCATTTCTTTGTGTTAAATATAGAGGACTGTAACTAACTGACTTTTTAAATTTGGTGATTATACATAACTAAATTTTCTAATATTTACATCCTGGCGGGCAAGCAAACCTGGCAGGGTTATTCAGCAATATTTTTCTTAGCTAAGAAAGCATTTTACATAGCAAAAATGCTAAAATATTCTAGTATTACAAAACAATATAAAATATTGGTGTTCAGGTCAATTTTAGGTTTCAGGTCCGTTTCTCCAGGTCTTCAACGAATCTTTAAATGACACCTTTTTTATAAAAATAATAAAAAATATATAATATGAGAAGCTACCCTGTAAAGGAGAACCATATCGGTTCAGCAGATAGCAAGATAAACGTGAAGAAGAGGGGAAAGTGTGCTATCACAGGCTACTAGGGGCGAAACCGCTAGTAAGGATTCGTTATATTTAGAAGTATAGAAGAGGATGTGCAGCAGAACAAGGAGGATATTATTGACCTGCGCCTCACTGATGGCAGACATGATATGCTGATCTCACATGCCATGGCTGACACCAAGTACATCAACTCTACAATTATTCCAGGTAACTTTGAGTGATTTACTAACAAATAATGTCTATTACCTAATATTTTGTTATGAAATAGTATAAATTAATCAAAAATAAATTCTACCCACCCTTATATCTGAATTATTTTCTGAAAATTAAACTGTAATTTTTTACAATCACGTTATCGTATTCGTTGGCTTAAAATCTTTGGGCACGTTTATTGAATTTTTATTGCTTGATTCTTTACTAGTAGTGTCCAAACAATTAAGATTAAGAACTCTATTTTCTAGAACTGAAGCATGATATAGATGTACACAATGATTTCCTGGATGAAACAAGGCCTCCTATAGGAATTGATAACAAAAATTGATTGATAAATGGATGATTGGATGGATGGATAGATATAATATATAGATAGATAGATTAACAGATGAATTAATAGATAAATTTACAGATAGTTAGGATAATATTAATGTTAATAGATTGATAGATGAGATAATAGATTCATAATTAAAGAGAGTATTATCCTTATACTAAAGTAACAGGATGTCTATGTGTTTGTGTGTTTGCGTGTTTGTGTGTTTGTGTGTCTGTGTGTCTGTACCGAAGGATCTCGCTAACCGCTAAACCGATCGGGTTCTCCTTAACAGGGTAGCTTCTCATAGGTCCCGGAAAGGTTTATAACTATTTTCTTGGGGGGTGAGACACCCCCAACCCCCCCGAAAAATGAACCCCCCCCGAAGAAAAAAAAATTTAAATTTTTTTTAACTAAAATTAAAAATGAGGGGGGGCAACCCCCCACCTCAAAAAAAAATTCGCCCCCCAAATTTTTTTTACTTTTTCTTTTAAAATCTAAACTAAGAAATTGGGTTATTAAATTCGATTATCTCCTCCTCAAGTGCCCCTAGAGGCCTCTAGGGGCGTAACCGCTAGTATAAGTATAAACCAGGCAGGTTTGTTCCTTAACATCTTTCCACTGAACCGATGAGTTCTCAATTTCATTTAAGCTTTGGATAGATTCTGAGATGGTTTTAGGCTATTCGTTTTTTTTAAATTAATTCATGTGGTGGTTTTGGACATTTTTACTCATCCTCCCTTTTTGGAAAGAGAACAACTTGAGGCTAGAGCGCAGCCGATTGTATATAAATATTTTTTGGGTTTGTACCTCCGCCCTAACCAGAGAAATCGCCCCTGAAAAAAACCCTCCAGATTTTCCTTTCCCTTTCCCAACTTCAAGTGTACCTAGATGTTTCTAGGGGCGTTGCCGCTAGTATGAGATAAAGTATCCATACAGATTAACATTTGTTGTCAATGAATTGTGAACCAGGATCTATAGTTGCATGGCTACCTGGATTCTCCAGATTGAAAGAGCTCCCATCAGGTGAAGATTATTTTATCTTTATTTCCATAGCCCAGTATAAACGTGTTTCGTTTACATATCCAAATCAGCTAAGTGTTAAATGGCAAATCTGTGATCACATATCCTGTCAAAAAATGGTGTGTATATGTGTGGTTATGGTTTCAATATACTGTTAATGTGTCGATATTACATATCTTTGAATAAAAGAATAAAAGGTGGATATGTTATGAAGTTTAGAATGAAAAAGTAAATCTTTGGGTTATTTTTTATATTTTTAAAAGATTTATGACCTCTAACTCTTCTTACAAGTGAAGGGATTGAGATGCTAGGCGTCATCCTACTTAGACAAAGAATAAATAATAGCTTCGAAACCTATTAATATCCGCTGGTTAAGAACAGACCATGAGCCATAATGATAAACCAAGTATTGTATCGATTTATAGACTGTTTTCTGTAAAAAGATGTCTATTATTATGTATTAAGTTAGTATTGATTCCTAAAATTATTTAAATACAAATTAGGTTTCGTGATTTTAATTTATTTTATTTTATTTTATATATTTTTTATTTTATTTTTATGGCAAAGATGTCACACTTATTAAATTTAACCAACCAATGATTTTTTTATCCAATCTTAACCAGACAAATGCCATCTAGCTGAAAAAGATGCGTAGATTTCATTTCTGGCAACCAGAAAATCCGCAGAAATCGAATTAACAAGTTCCAAAAAAGTTTCATTAAAAAAAACCTTACACCAAAAATAACAAACAATAATTATAACGACGACTTAGTTTCTTTTTCCTGTTTAATGCGAATATTGAAACTAATTTTCAGGCATGCATGTTTGTTGGTATTGTACTTTTTTTAGAAACCAAAATACAGACATATTTAAAACTACGAAATTGTATATTAGTTACTAGAAAGATTATATTTTTTTTCTTGCTTTAAAACAACTTTTTGTACATAAAACCCGTAATGTCTTCATTATTGACACAAACATGCATGCTGTATAGTTTTAAAAAATGTAGTCAAATAAAATACCTGATTAGAATACAAAGCAAGAAATAAAGGTTATCAACTCCTTATGAGCTTTTTGTGGTAAATAGAATTATTAATAAGAATAAAAGAGTTTCAAAAAATAGTAAAATAACAAAATGTTAGGTGAATTGTTAATATTAAATAAATCAAAAAATGTTTTACATTCTTATAATTAATTTCAATAAAACATAAATATGCACAACAAAGGTTATTTATAATTATGAATTCTACCAGACTAAAATATAAAAGGGGAAATAGTTTATGAAGACGACACAAAATGATTTAAAAAATTACTTATTTTTTTCTTTTTTTTTAATCTTTAACAATTTTAATGTTTTTATTATGTAGATATATAAAGTATTATTCAAACTTAAAGGATTTAATCTTTTTCTTTGTAATTTATATGTCTAAACAGTGTAAAAATGAAGTTTTTAATTACGAATTTTCAAATCATTAGATTTTATTACAGTTTATTATAGAAATAAAGAATAATTTTAACAAAAAAAAATTGCCACAAAAAGGCTTACTGTATTATTAATCTGACCTAATTGTATAATTGCATTCATTTTGTTTATTTACCTTGAAAAATGAGTGTTTAAGTGCTGCATTGGTTAAAATCAAACCTAAAAGTGCTCCTTATTCAGTGACAGAGTGAAAAAATATATACCTTGTTTTATAGTTTTTTATCTCTTTTTTTATATATTTTTATCTGATATGTATATCAAAATTTAAAAGTATCTATTTCATTAGATATTCATACTTTGCTAAAACGTCTTGGTTACTTTTTGCACTATATTTGCTCTAAAAAGGATTCTTTATCTGACTTTCACATTTAAAATGAAAGATTTTATGCCAATTATTGTGATGACTGTAAAAAAAAAATAATTATTTTGTTTATATGCAATTTTCTATAATAAAATGTGAGAAATGCCTTTTTTCACATGTAGGGCGAAAAAAGTAACACTGAAAATATTTTTTATGTCTTAAGCATGTCCTAAACTCATAGATAATAAACTTTCATAAAAGATTTATTTCAGAATATGTCATTTAGGGCATAAAATTAATTTTGCAAATTAACATTGCAAATGTTTGCCAATAACTTTTAAAAATGATTTCTGCGGATTTTCTAATTTACATGGGTGTTTTCTACATATTTTCCCCTTTCCAAAAATACCTTTCTCGTTAAGATTGGCTTCAAGAAAGTATTTACTTTCCAAAAATGATATGTGGTGATGGTAGTTTGATCAAATCTGGACCTTTGAAGGTTTGAAATTAAAATAAAAATATGAAAGTATTTTAAAAGCGAAGCTTTTCTATAATTAGGGTCGGTCTGCCTTTCAAACTAGGCAGGAGGTTCCTGTATTAGTTGAGTAAGATTTAAAAAGTGTAGCAACTCATACATCTGATTTTTTGGAATAATGATTCTTAGAACAACAAGGTAGAAAATGATAATCAAGTCCCAGATATGTAGGATGTTCGTTTGTCCTATCGTTTCATAGCTTTGCTTTACTAAATGTTGTCATCCTTGTTTTCAAACCTTGCAAACCCTTTTCTGTCAGTCTAAACATTAGTAATGAATTGTGTCCAATGGCATATAGTTTTATCAGGAGGTTGTGAACCTTGATGGGATGATGAAAAATGGGGATGTAGTTCTCCCTAATTTAAATATGTGGGCGATTTTGACAATCATATACCTGCACATGCACTAGGTTCCACCTGTTTATGGCAAGATTTTAATGTCGAGCATTTATGAATAGGAAGAAGACCTTTCATTGGCCTATCGCTGGACTTACTATAACTTCGTCCAAAGATAGATCTTTCTTAAAAAGAACAACCACATTCAAAAATCATGAAAAACAAGAAAAAGCATGATAATTTAATTTAATTTTAAAAAATTAGCCTAAATTAGTTTTCTTCTAATTATTATTATTGTAATTATGTAGGGACAAGTGACACCAGAGTTAAACACTGTTGGTAGATTTTTGCGTGGTTCTACAGACGAACAAGCAGGGGTAACTCAAGAGGATGCTGTGCAGGTACATCAACAGATTGTTGAGAGCTAGGGGGATAGAGGGTTGTTACCCCCATCCCAAACTTATGAAAATATGTTATTCTAGTATTAATCATTACTAAAGCTCTGTTGAAGCACAAAAAAAATTGTTCTTGAATGACCCTGCCAGGTTTGCTGGAATCTTGTGCCTGTCAGGATGGTGATATTAAGAATAATCAAAACTATATTTCAAAAGTAATTTATAGCCTTTTCTATCGTTTACACGAAGACCATTAAGGGTTTGAGTTTAACTTTATCAATATTTATTCACAAGATGGGAAAGATAAGAACATGTTACAAATTTTATTGGTTTTTATTTTAGGATCATACCCATGTTGATGAGGGACACACCCACCAGGTAAATATAATTTTAGGATCATACCTATGTTGATGAGGGACACACCCACCAGGTAAATATTATTTTAGGATCATACCTAAGTTGATGAGGGACACACCCACCAGGTAAATGTTAATTTAGGATCATACCCATGTTGATGAGGGACACACCCACTAGGTAAATATTAATTTAGGATCATACCTATGTTGATGAGGGACACACCCACCAGGTAAATATTTATTTAGGATCATAGCTATGTTGATGAGGGTCACACCCACCAGGTAAATATTAATTTAGGATCATACCTATGTTGATGAGGGACACACCCACCAGTTAAATATTAATTTAGGATCATACCTATGTTGATGAGGGACACACCCACCAGGTAAATATTATTTTAGGATCATACCTATGTTGATGAGGGACACACCCACCAGGTAAATATTATTTTAGGATCATACCTATGTTGATGAGGGACACACCCAACAGGTAAATATTAATTTAGGATCATACCTATGTTGATGAGGGACACACCCAACAGGTAAATGTTAATTTAGGATCATACCTATGTTGATGAGGGACACACCCACCAGGTAAATATTATTTTAGGATCATACCTATGTTGATGAGAGACACACCCACCAGGTAAATATTATTTTAGAATCATACCCATGTTCATGAGGGACACACCCAACAGGTAAATATTATATTAGGATCATACCTATGTTGATGAGGGACACACCCACCAGGTAAATATTATTTTAGGATCATACCTATGTTGATGAGAGACACACCCACCAGGTAAATATTATTTTAGGATCATACCTATGTTGATGAGGGACACACCCACCAGGTAAATAATATTTTAGGATCATACTCATGTTGATGAGGGACACACCCACCAGGTAAATATTATATTAGGATCATACCCATGTTGATGAGAGACACACCCACCAGGTAAATATTATATTAGGATCATACTCATGTTGATGAGAGACACACCCATCAGGTAAATATTATATTAGGATCATACCCATGTTGATGAGGGTCATACCTACCAGGTAAATACTATATTAGGATCATACCCATGTTGATGAGAGACACACCCACCAGGTAAGTATTATTTTAGGATCATACCTATGTTGATGAGAGACACACCCACCAGGTAAATATTATTTTAGGATCATACCTATGTTGATGAGGGACACACCCACCAGGTAAATATTATTTTAGGATCATACCTATGTTGATGAGGGACACACCCACCAGGTAAGTATTATTTTAGGATCATACCTATGTTGATGAGAGACACACCCACCAGGTAAATATTATTTTAGGATCATACCTATGTTGATGAGGGACACACCCACCAGGTAAATATTATATTGGGATCATAACCATGTTGATGAGGGACATACCCACCAGGTAAATATTATATTAGGATCATAACCATGTTGATGAAAGCCATACCCACCAGGTATATAGTTACAGACAACGCAGTTTTCCTGCAACTTGGCTTGCAAGTGTCTCAGGTTCCTTCTATTTATATAGTTAAATATCGATGGCTCTAAAAGTTTAACAAGTATTGATCATTTTCATAAACATTCCATCTATTTCTGATTATATATTTATCTATATATAAATTTATATTTGTCTATCAATCTATCTAGGATTCTGGCCACAGCCACCGGGACAACGGGCATCAACACTATGAAGATTCCAGTGGAGACGGACACTTCTCGTAATTTGTTTATTATTATAGAGAAGCTACGCTGCAAAGATTATTGTGTGTTAGTAGTCTATTTTAAAATATTACATGTGACTGCTCCCCTAGCCTATGAAGTGTGAACATGAAAAGTTTTTGTTTCCAGATAATGACTTTTAATTATGAATATCATAGCATTTATAAACTTTTCTAAAAAGTATGGTCAAAGATATCCATATTTTTTGTGGATTTTTCGATTTAGCTAGACACAAAACCTTCTTCGTTTTACTTAGAGTAGTCAGTTTTTTTTAGGCTTAAGATCTCAATAACTTTTAAGCTATTTTATTTTGGATTTACGTAATGGAATGTTTTAGGCTATTTTTCTAGCCCTTTGAATTCAGAGCCCCTAGATGCTAGGAGCGTAGCCATTAGTTCATATTAAAGTAATATTTGTAAAATTTCTTCTTTTTAGAAAAAATTTAATCTATTTAAATTAAATTAAACCAAATTTTACTTTTTTAGGCCTTTCTTTGGATCAGACGAAGCACGTAAGTTTCAAATGCGAAGCTTTTCTACATTTAGGGTATATCGCTGTACGTCCCTAAAAGAATTGTCTAAGCAAGTTTATGAGGTTTTTTTCTCAGAAGGGGGGATGTAAATAGACGCTGTTTTATTTTGTATTATGTTGTTTGTGTAGAGGGTGTATCTAACCCCAAGTTAATAAAAAAAATATTCGTTAAAAAAATTTACACACAAATTTTAAGTCGTCTGTCCTAAATAAGCCGATAAATCAGAGCTTGTTAAAATTGTTTCAGACAGACGGACATTTCAAATTATAAAGTAGCTTCGCTACTAAAAAAAGACCTATAAAATTTGCTAATGAAATCGAGCTATATTTATTCAGATGCAAAGGACGTTATTTGTACCCGGGCTTACAACCATGATTTCTTTGGAGGCGACTGTGGAGGTAACACCCAGGGAGGGAGGAGACATTGCACTGTAAATTTCACTGGTACCATAAGTTTAATAACTATGTTATCGTATTACTTCACTTAAAAACTTTGGGTACTTTAATTAAATTTTAATTGGTTGGTGTCAAACTTTTCAACAAATAATTTACATGAACAGAAATCAAATGGTGATGGATATTGATTTATCATTCATTGTCTAATCATTTAAGATACATAAATAAGACAACTTAGCGAATCTAAACTGCAAGTCAACTATGTCGAAAGCAGATGTAATACAAAAAACTAAAGTATATTTTCTGTTCTCTCACTATATATGCTTTCTCTGACAAAATCTTGGGGGTGGGGTACAACCACCCTACCAAAGATCTACACTTTGGAAAGTGTCAAATAAAAAAGTAACACCCCATTAAGAACGCTTTTTGACTTTAGAGTATGTTGATTATATAAGTCGGTGTTATTCACTATTCTATCTATTTATATATCTATCTATCTATTTATCCAATAGTCCCTTTCGTAACATCGCCCCGTAATGGGCGATTTGTCGTATTTTTAAAATGGCTTTTTATGGGTTATTTTAGGTTAGGTTAGGTTATATTGGGTAAGGTGATTGCCCCACAGAGTTAGGTAATTGGCCCCGCAGGGGCTAGAAATAGGAGAGAAGTTACTGTGAAAAATAAGAAGAATCGCCCTATAAGGAGCGATGTTACGAAAGGGTCTATACCCCTATCAATCTATCTAGGATATTTCCTAATGAAGGATGAAGTAACTGGGTAACTGAGATTGGTAATGCCCAAATCACAACAGAAAAGGCCAACTATCTATCAATCTATCTTTCTATCCATATATCTCTATATCTATCTATCTAGGATATTTCTTAAAGAAAGACGAAGTATGGGTAACTGAGAGTGGTAATGCCCAAATCACAACAGAAAAGGCTAATATACAGTTTTATCTATCTATCCATCTATATATGTATATCTATATATCTATCCATCCATCTATCTATCTATCTAGGATATTTCTTGAAGAAAGACGAAGTATGGGTAACTGAGAGTGGTAATGCCCAAATCACAACAGAAAAGGCTAATATACAGTTTTATCTATCTATCCATCTATATATGTATATCTATATATCTATCCATCCATCTATCTATCTATCTAGGATATTTCTTAAAGAAAGACGAAGTATGGGTAACTGAGAGTGGTAATGCCCAAATCACAACAGAAAAGGCTAATATACAGTTTTATCTATCTATCCATCTATATATGTATATCTATATATCTATCCATCCATCTATCTATCTATCTAGGATATTTCTGAAAGAAAGACGAAGTATTATTAACTGAGAGTGGTAATGCCCAAATCACAACAGAAAAGGCTAATATACAGTTTTATCTATCTATCCATCTATATATGTATATCTATATATCTATCCATCCATCTATCTATCTATCTAGGATATTTCTTAAAGAAAGACGAAGTATGGGTAACTGAGAGTGGTAATGCCAAAATCACAACAGAAAAGGCTAATATACAGTTTTATCTATCTATCCATCTATATATGTATATCTATATATCTATCCATCCATCTATCTATCTATCTAGGATATTTCCTAAAGAAAGATGAAGTATGGGTAACTGAGAGTGGTAATGCCCAAATCACAACAGAAAAAGCCATCATACAAGCAAGTAATTCAGGTAAAGAAATTGGCATCTAATTGTTAAAAACAATTTTTCCTTTAATGTAAGGTCATTCAGTTTGTACGTCCGTACCGGAAAGATCTTATCTTGCAACTCTATATTCTTTATCAAAAAGTCCATAGTTCCCTTAAAAACATTTAAACATTTGATATTTTACGTGTAATTTTGTTTAGAAGTAAAAAGTTATTTAATGTTCATTAAGTATTAGAATTCATTTTTCCTACTGTCCGATTTTATGTATGATGTCATCCTTGTAGTATTGCAGAATAGTTATTTATTTCATCGTATTATAAACCGCTTTCCGCGGATATAATGTACAATTATTAGATTAAAACCTTATGTTCTTATGATTGTACATTTCTATATATTCGTAGAAAGCGGTTTATAATACGTAGTTTTTTCGTATGGATGAGAACCGATTCCAATCCACCGGATTCGAATAAATACGAGAATAGTTATTTCTCGTATCGTATTATAAACGGCTTTCCGCGGATATAGAATGTACAATTATAAGATTAAAACTAGTATTTTTAGCCCCGAGGTGCCGGAGGCACCGGCTAAAAAAAACTGGTTTTAATCTTATGATTGTACATTTCTATATTCGTAGAAAACTGGATATAATACGATGCTAGACATAGTTTTTTCATATGGATGAGAACCGGTTCCTATCCACCGGATTCGAATGAATACGAGAAAATTGATTATATTCTTGTTATGTTTAATGTACAAATTAACCTTGTTAGGAGCGCAGCTACAATATAATATTTGTTTCAGGTATAAGTGGCATGGGCTCTGGACGAATGGCAGACGAGACAAGACCCAAAAATATGAATGTTGTTTATATAATCAGGGTTATGTAAATATTAAACAATATACTTAGTTTAATTAAAAGTTATGTGAAGGAAGGTATTTTTTTCAACTTTGAAGCTTTGTATGTCATAAAAACCAGCATTAAGAGGCCTAAAAAAGTAATCCAAAATAGCTAAGGCTCAGAAGTTCGAATTTGGTCTATGCTATTTTAAATTTTTTATGATATGTAAAGTTAGGCTGTTCAATTTTTCGAATGGCCTTAAGCAGGATTCTTCTAAGTTACCCAAAATTACCTTCCTTTATTGGCAAAAAAAGCTTTGCAAACTAACTTTCCAGTATGGCTTTGATACCGACCAAAATCCGCTGGATTAGAACCAGTTCTAAGCCATACTGAAAAAAAATTTATAGCATTGTATTATTCGGGAATAGTCCCTTTCGTGGCAACGCCCCTGAAGGGGCGATTCGTCGTATTTTTAAAATGGCTTTTTATAGGTTATTTTAGGTTAGGTTAGGTTATATTGGGTTACATGATTGCGCCACAAGGTTAGAGCCCCCCGCAGGCGGTAGAAATAGGAGAAAACCTAATGTGAAAAATACGAAGAATCTCCCCTTAAGGTGCGTCGCCTCGAAAGAGACAATACCCAAATTTTCCAAGAATATTAAAATAAAATCATAAAATCAATACTGTCGGGTTTAATCTAAAAATTTTTCATTTTGATATCTGCGGAAAGCTATCTATATTACAATGAGATAAAAAAAACCTTAATATTTATAATTCTAACTTTGACATTTAATAAAATATTTTTTTATCTTTATGATTATATTTTATTAGTATTGTAAGTCTGAATTATTATAAATTAAGATAAAATATAATGTTCCTTGCATGTTGTTATTGTAATCAAAAAAGAATTTTAGTAAGAAAATAACTAGAAAGACAATATGTCAAAAGTAGAAAAGCACAAAAAATCAAAAGTAAAGAGTATATGCATAAAAATTAGAGGAATCGTTCTAAATAATTTCAGAAGCATAGAAACACATATAAAATTTATATTGTTTAAAAAAGCAAAAAACTGAGAAACAAAAAATTAAAAAGCTAGGTCATTTTTATATACAGGGTGCGCCACATATCTAGGGACTTTTTCTAAATTGTAAACAAATGAACATAAAATCGTCAATTTTAAAGATTTTATTAAATTTTAAAAACTGGGGAGCAAATTAGGTATATGACTATTAGATCATTGAATAAAATCGCCACCAGCATCAATCATCGCCTCTACCCGCCTCCTCAACCGCCGGCAGGCCAAGGTCAGAATGTAACTGTCCAAGCTGGCGAAGTTCTCCTTGATAGTGGCAATGAGGGAGGTCTTTATAGAATTGGTACGTCTATTGGTGCATGCTTCAAAGTAGCCCAAACTTCCTCACTAAAATTGAGGGGCTCGCTAAACAATTTTATGAGAAATTCTCCAAAATGAGTCTAAGCCAAATTGTTAGTAAATTTGTTGAAAAACTGCTTAATACAGAATAATGTTTATGGACATACTCACATTTCTAGGACTTGACTATAGAGTTGCTTTGCTTATAATATTGTTCTTTATTGTCCCAGGAATCAGCAAACCAAATCAATAGGACAATTAGATCACATAAAAATTTGTTATTAAAAAGTAAAAAAAATCAACATAATGTTTAAAATGAACATACGGACATTCTGGTAATGATTATAGAGTTGCTATGCTTTCTAAATTGTACCTAACTACTACAGGAATCACATGCAAAGTTTTAAAACAATAGGACAATTCTAACAAGCCACCCCTTTGATCATTTTTAATTTGTTTTACATTAATGGTAGGGAAATGGTGTGACTCTGTGCTCTACAAGGCAATTTGGGGGAAATTACCCATATTTTTAATGATTAAAAAGTTTGTAAGTTGTAATATTTGGAGAAGATTAGAAGTTTTTAGGTTTATTGCAGTACTTATTAAATCATGATTTCAGGGAAGCTTTTTATTTTACTTCCCTATTTCGCCACTTTTCTCCAACGTGTGTAGCCATTAGATACAAGAAGTTGCCAAGAAAGTCAAAATTAAACTACAACAAATATCATAAAATGTATGATTGTGAAAATACATAGCTATGTAGTTCAGAATTTTATTGCTAGGTGTCGTAAAAACCTTTTTTGAATTTAAATTTGTATATGAGATAAATATTTAAACAATCTTAAATATTTTTCAAAGTATTACAGCTATCCACTATTTAGGATTTTTAATAAATTTATTCACTATTTAACATATAATTTACGAGTAGTTTATGATTTAGATAAAATACCTAAAAGATGTAAAAAAAAAGGCTTTAATTCTGCTCATACATCTTTAAACTGAATGTGCACACAAACTCTGACAATCCTTTTAGCATGGCTTTTAGTAAACAGAGCAAAAAGTATTAAAATAATGCTTGAGTTTATATCAAATTCTGCCAAAAGTTGCTTTATCTCATCATCAAGTTTAAACTGGAAATTTAAGAAATCAGCTCTATAGCATTGTTTGCCAGAATAGCCTTCCCTTGTCCCTGGATATTTATAAACTAGAGGTGGCGTTATCCCGCTATTGGCTAGATTGAATATTAATCTTTTTCTTCCATTGGCCTATCCCTGAATATTAAACTTTTTCTTCCATTGTCCAATCCCTGAATATCAACCTTTTTCTCCCATTGTCCTATCCCTAAATACTAATCTTTTTCTCCAAATGTCTTTTCCCCTACTATTAACCTTTTTCTTCCATTTTTCTATACCTGAATATTAATCTTCTTTCATTGCCCTATCACTGAATATTAATCGTTTTCTACCATTGTCCTATCCCTGAATACTAACCTTCATCTACCATTGCCCTATCCCTAAAAATCAATTATTTTCTTCCATTGTCCTATCCCGAAATATTATTCTTTTTATTCCATTGTCCTATCCCTGAATATTAATCTTTTTCTTCCATTGTCCTTTCCCTACATATTAATCTTTTTCTTCCATTGTCCTATCCCTGAATATTAATCTTCTTCCATTGTCCTTTCCCTACATATTAATCTTTTTCTTCCATTGTCCTATCCCTGAATATTAACCTTTTTCTTACATTTTTTATACCTGAATATTAATCTTCTTCCATTGTCCTTTCCCTACATATTAATCTTTTTCTTCCATTGTCCTATCCCTGAATATTAATCTTTTTCTTACATTTTTTATACCTGAATATTAATCTTCTTCCATTGCCCTATCACTGGATATTAACCTTTTTATTCCATTGTCCTATCCCTGAATATTAACCTTTTTCTTCCGTTGTCCTATCCCTGAATATTAATCCTTTTCTTCCATTGTCCTATCCCTGAATATTACTCTTTTCTTCCATTTTTCTATACCTGAATATTAATCTTCTTCAATTGCCCTATCCCTGAAAACTAACCTTTATCTACCACTGTCCTATCCCTGAATGCTAACCTTCATCTAACATTGCCCTATCCCTAAATATCAATCATTTTCTTCCATTGTCCGTTCCCTGGATATTGATTTTTTTTTCTACCATTGTCCTCTCCGTAAATATTATTCTTTTTATTCCATTGTCCTATCCCTGAATATTATTTTTTTTCTTTCAATGTCCTATCCCTGAATATTAATTCTTTTCCTCCATTGCCCTATCCCTGAATATTACTCTTTTCTTCCATTTTTCTATACCTGAATATTAATCTTCTTCAATATAATCGGTTTAATATGGGTTTGTAAGCGTAAAATCATAGCAGAAACAAATTTAACTAAATTAAGCTCAGCTGTGATTGGTCTTTGAGGTGATTTAGCCTTCTGATTGGCTGGAAATACTACAATACTCTCACTATGACATAAGTTAAACTTAATTTTTTTTAATGATTTTGACTATAAAAATGTGTATTTTTATTTTAAAAATATAGTAAGTTATTGGCAACCTAAATTTATGACAAAAATAAGCATATAATTTTGTTTCTAGGCTATGTAGTTTAATTTCAAAGTTTTTAACTCTTACAGATTGGGCCCCTATTCCCACCTTAATAGATTGGGGGGGGGGGTCATATTGACCCCCCCTCTATCTCAGCTTCTGTTACAGATAAAGACGTAAAATTTTTTTCTGATGGTTCATGTGTATTTTTAGAGAAAATTACTTTTTCTAGTCATAGCGGTCAGGCCGCTCCTTAGCCGCTTTTTAGCGGCCAGTCGCTAAATTTTAAAACAGCTGTAGAGCGGCCAATTTTGCAGCTAGGATGACCAAATTTTAGGACGAACTTTTATTTTTCATAACAAAAAGATTACTTTTTTTGATCATTGCCAAAAAACGGCAAATAACAGAAACCGCCATTTTTGACGGTTACGGCAGTAAAACGGCGGTTGGCAGTGCCAATTAATATTTTTATCTGTTTATTATTGCTCAAGGATTTACCAAAAAAATTTATAGGTCTCTAGCTGTAATAGAAGCCACGATATTCATGATATATGTCTGTAGTAAAAGCCAGACAAAAATCGGTCATAAAGTCGGTCAGGGTGCGGTCAAACGGTTATAACACCACTTTTCTCATAAGGTCATTGATATCTCAGTATTCACCAAAAAAATTTTAGGTTTCTACCTTATATACAAAGTCATGATGTAGAAATTAAGATTTATTTAGAATTTTTTTTTAATTTTGGTGCTACCCAACCAACTTTGACACCACGACCGACACAGACCAGATATCCTAATTCCTAATAAAATCAACTCTTGCCGATGTATAATTACTAAACTTAAAAAGTCATGAAGTCACAACTCCCTATCTTACCTACAAAAAAAATGAGATTGAAAAAATAGAGGGGGGGGTCAATATGACCCCCCCCCCCCGATCTGTAAGGGTTAACATGAGCATTGAAAATCTTTCAAAATTTTGATTGTACATAAAATGTCATTTTAAAATGCCAACAACTTTTTTGTTATTATAGCTGAAGGCTTTAAATTTGGGGTATTGGATCTACTTGTGGCAGTCTTTTAGCAGTTAAAGCCTGTTATTTCTTGCAGGCTTCCTTTAACCTTCTTTTTCCATTGTCCTATCCCTGAATATCAATCTTTTTATTCCATTGTCCTATCCCTAAATGTTAATTTTTTTATTTCCATTGTCATATCCCTGAAAATTAATCTTTTTATTCCATTGTCCTATCCCTGAATATTAATTTTTTTCTTCCATTGTCCTATCCCTGAATAGGCTTCTTGTTTGTTATTATAGCTGAAGGCTTTAAATTTGGGGTATTTGATCTGCTTGTGGCAGTCTTTCAGCAGGTAAAGGACACTTGCAAGAAATACCACGCTTTAACCGCTGAAAGACTGCCACAAGTAGACCCAATACCCCAAATTTAATGCCTTCAGCTTTAATAACAAAAGGTTCTAGGCATATCAAAATAGCAATTTATGTAAAGATGATTTTCAAGTCTTGATATTTTAAAAACTACTTGGTAGAAAATTGAAATTCTTTCAAATATATGCCATATAAATGTAGTTTAACCAATTAACCAGGAAAAAATATGTGGTTCACTAAATTAAGTTCAAATGCATTTAGTGAAACTACCCCTTTTGAAAGATTTCCAATGCTTATAAAACAAAAACAATATTAAATTTTGTCACCTAGACACTAAATTAGAACTTTATCTTTGTCAGAAACTTAGATTGCTGGTAACTAATTACATTTTTACAATAAAAACACCATATTTCATAGTCAAAATCTATGAAAAAAATTCAATTTTAATTGCATTTGTAAACAAAAATCATAGTTGAAACTAAGGGGGATTGGTTGCTTAGCTGATTCAGCCTTCTGATTGGCTACTGTACAATCAGTACAACGCAAGTTAAACTAAATTTTTTTTAATGATTTTGACTATAAAAATGGGTATTTTTAATGTAAAAATATAATTAGTTACAGGCAACCTTAATTTATGACAAAAATAAGCTTAAAAGTTTGTTTCTAGGCCACGTAGTTTAATGTCAAAATTTCTAACATTAGCATTAAAATTCTTTCAAAATTTCATTGTACATAAAATGTCATTTTAAAATGCCTACAACTTTTTTGTTATAGAAGCTTAAGGCTTTAAATTTAAGGTATTGGGTCTACTTGTGGCAGTCTTTCAGCAGTTAAAGCATGATATTTCTTGCAGGGTTCCTTTAACCTTTTTCTACTATTGTCCTAACCCTGAATATTAATTTTTTTATTCCATTGTCCTATCCCTGAATATTAATTTTTTTATTCCATTGTCTTATCCCTGAAATCAATCTTTTTCTTCCATTGTCCTATCCCTGAATAATAGTATTTTTCTTCCATTGTCCCATCCCTGAATATTAAAGGAACCCTGCAAGAAATAACATGCTTTAACTACGAAAGACTGATAGAAGTAAAATCAATACCCCTAATTTGAAAACTTCAGCTTCAATACGAAAGAGTACTAGGCATTTCAAAATTACATTCTATCTACAATGAAAATTGTGAAAGTTTTCCATTGTTTATAAAAGAAATTATAATATTAAATCACGTCACCTATACGCAAACTCATAACCTATCTTTGTTAGAAACTTAGGTTGCTGGTCACTGATTTTAATACAACAAAAACACCACTTTTCATAATATGCATTTGTAGGCGTGAAATCATAGCCAAAACAAATGCGAATAGCTGTGTTTGGTCGTTAAGCTGATTTAGCTCATTGTACTATCTCTAAATATTAATCCTCTTCTTCCATTGTACTATCCCTGAATTTCAACCTCTTTCTTCCATTGCACAGTGGGCTAGCAGGTGTCAAAAATTCAAAAATTGGGGGGGTATTTGGTTTCTTGGTATTTATATTTTTTTCTTTATAAGACTAAATTATATACATTAAAGCTTTTAAAAATGATATTTTCAAGGTCCAGGTGTATTTAAGAGTGTGTCCAGTGCCTAACAAAGTAGTGTAGGGTCGCATTCTTTTAAGGTTATTTTTGACCACTACCAACTAATCTTCAAACATTGATTACTCAGACTAATAATAGCCAATTTTCAAAAAATCAAGCTTCAGATAAACGTTATAACAATTGTCATCTGATAATAAAAGTAAAACTAGAAATAAATAAATATAATGGAATTTAAACAATCAATTTTATAAAAAATATTCCTAAAACTTTGTTTTTTTTTAAAGCATACGTCAACTTTCAAAGCTTGTAGCAAATTTCGCCCAGACTTGCCCGATCTAGGATCTTAAAGGGACTGTGAACGTAAATTTTTCTCATCTTAATATCAAACCTTAACATTATCTCATTCATAATATCTCACAGATAGAGCAAACACGCGCTTTTGTTTGCTTAAAAAACGGCTTTTTCCGACGATTTTTATAAGGTAATGGAAAAGGAAGAAATTTTCCGTATTATATAAAATGTGCATTAAATTGCTTTTTTCTCCCATTATAGCTAAAATTAAACTTTTTCACATAGTTCTTGACTTTTCCTAACGGTTAAGCTGACTTTTAACATAATCCTTGCTTTAAACCAATGTTTAGTTACTTAGAAATTGATAAAATAAGCAATATTTTTTATTGAAAACCAAATACAATAACAAAGCCATAAACAGGTTTTTTTATTAGTATCCAATTAACTTTAGATGGCCCATCTCTCGCCCACCTTTAATTACAAATTTGTAAATAATAAAGACGCAATATTTCTTTATAAACAGTCTGATAAAAGTGTAAACTAATTCTTGAAAGTGGGTTATTTATTGTCCAACACAAAAAAAAGGATATTATTATTTTAAATAACCTATGAGATTCAACCCTTTGTAGACAGTGAGGTATTTTTTTGTCAATAATACGAATTTAAAATAGGTCTTTATTACCTAATTACTACGTTATAAAAAAAACTAATTGGCAATTTTATATCATAAAATAAATCTTTAACAGTAAGTAAATTGTTTCAGTTATGTATGACAAGTTAAATATCACTACAAACATTATAAGAAACAAAACCGTTCAGATTTTCCCTGTTTTTTCCTTTTTCCCTCCCAAAATACCATAAAATCAAGGCATTTTTCCTGGATATTTTTGTAAATAGGACGTTTTTGGTTGATCAGTGTAGTGAAAGGTGCTTAGAAAATGTTGAGATTTGATAATCAGATGAGAAATTTTTACGTTCACACTCCCTTTAAGCATCATAAAATTTAGTTCATTTATAGGCCAGTAGAAAAGATTTTAGCTCCAGCCGTTTCTAGCCGTTCATTCTAGAAAGTTTTAAAATTACCGGGTTGAATTTTGAAAACTACAATTTCTTACATATGCTAATTATTTGCATTGCGCATTTTTAGTAGCGAAGCTACTCTATAATTCACTTTGTCTGTCCGTCAGTCAGTCAGTCAGTCAGTAATGCTATGGGGAAAACGTGATTTTCTTAGCTCCTATTGGAGACAGACAGCTGAAAATTTTAGTGAATATAACTATGATATAAGCGCATCTAATCTAATAATTGTTTTGTCCATCTGTCTATTAAATGGGGTGCTAGATCGATTCCTAGATTTTTACGTTTTGTAATTTTCTCAATTCCTGTTCAAGATAAACGGCTGGAATTTTCAGGGATTAAATAGATTCATACTCTACATATTTTTAAAAAGTTTTTTTTAGATGCCTTTATTGGTTGGGGTGCTAGATCGATTCCTAGATTTTTAGATTTTTATGATTTTTTCGATCCCTATACAAGATAGACAGCTGAAATTTTAAGGGATTTAATAAGTTTAAACTCAACATATTTCCTTCAAGTTTTATTACGATACCCTTATTGGTTGGGGTGCTAGATTGATTCCTATTTTTTCAAGATTTTGTGATTTTCTCAACTTCTGTTCAAGAAAAACGATTGGAGTTTTTAGTGATTAATTAAGTCAACATTCTTCCTATTTTGACCAAGATCTATAAAGATTAACTGTTGATTATGGTGCTAAATCGAATTTTAGATTTTAACAATTTTTTTCTTATTAGCTTAACCCTTTACAGTCGGGCCCCTTGCCGCACCTTAATCAGTCGGGTGGGGGGGCGTTCAACGCCCCCCCTGATTATCTCAGTTCCTATTAGAGCTAGAGGGCTAAAATTTTTTGTGCAAGTCCCCTGTGTTATGATGAATTTTCGACCTTAAGTAAGTCAAGGTCAATTTTCGCTTCCTTCACCCTTTTATTTAACAACCTTTGTTTTTAGGTCCTTTTTTACTTAAAAATTTCAAACGGCTGTAATTTTTTTATTTTTGAAGCTAGAAGAAAATTTTTTTTGCAGAAAATGTTTATTTTTATGTAAATTTTATGTTTGAAATATCAAAACATAAATTTCAGCAGCCGCAGCTGTACTTGGCAGCTGCCAGCCACCGCAGTCGGCGGTCGGCGGGAAAACGGCGGCGGATCTTTATGAAATTTTAATAAATTATGTAGACATGTAAGAAAAGCTTAAGTTTAAAATTTGAAGTCTCTAAGTCAAAAATTGCGGCCACAGGAGCCTTTTAAAGATTTCTGGAGACCTGGAGGATCAGGACCTGCAGGATCATACCTGGAACCTGAAATTGACTTGAACACCTGTATTTAATATGAGGATGTACTACTAGAGGATATTTTAGTATTTTGGTAAGATAAAATGCTTTGTTTAAGTCAAAAAAAATATTTTTGATCTTTACCTGGATGACCCTGCCAGGTTTGCTGGCATCCTGTGCCCGCCAGGATGGAGATATTCAAAAAATTCCAACTCTCAGTTATGTGTCATACCCAAACTTAAAAAGTCAAGCAGTTTGGGCTCTTTATCTTTCACACACATAAAATGAGATAGAAAAAACCGGAGGGGGGGGCGTTCAACGCCCCCCCCCCCCGACCGTTAAGGGTTAATGCTTCAAAAAAGACCATTATAAAATTATAAAGGTTTCGTGATTTTTATTATTGAAGTTTTTTTGACATACTCTATAGGTAATTTTTTCCAGATGTCTATTCATAATTTTGAGCTTCGCTTCTTATGGATGTTGTCATCCTTGTTTTATTACACATATGTCTAAATCTGACAATTTCGTATACTCTCTTCTCTCTCTCTCTCTCTCTCTCTCTCTCTCTCTCTCTCTCTCTCTCTCTCTCTCTTTCTTTCTTTCTTTCTTTCTTTCTTTCTCTCTTTCTCTCTCTCCCTCTCTCTCTCTCTCTCTCTTTCTCTCTCTGTATTATGTCCTGAAATAGTGCAGAAATAACTAATTTTATGTTAACAAGCGTGCCTGTGTGTTCGATTCTTGTTACACTATGTTATACTAATGACGTTAAAAATGTTACCTTCTGATGCTATGTCTGATACATGACACTAATAGTGAGAGTAGGGCGAATGCCTTGGCTCATAAATAGGCGCAACTTAGTTCAATACATAGTTGGAATGGGTTGCTGTTTGTTGGGCATCATTACTTAAAGTCAAATTATCACACATTTTTAGTCAAATTCTTAAAAATTTTATAATCCGGAAGAAGGAGCAGATACAATTTAGGTAAAACCAGTTTTGATTTTGCAAATATATCTATTTATAGGATCCATTAACCGCTTGTTGCGTGTTGGTCTTAAATCCGCTAAACTGTTGAAGAAAAGTGTGCAAAAGTAGCATATGTCCTTGGAACACAGTAAAAGTGTCGGACTGATTATGACGTAAAAGAAATTAGCCAATGAGAGGCCACTATAAATTTTACCATTGGTCAATAATGGCCTCTCATTGGCTATTTTTTTTTTGTTACGTCATAATCAGTCCGACACTTTTACTGTGTTCATGTCAATGTTCTCTGTACATTTCCACACAAGCATATTGAAAGCTTTTATTTTACCCCATTAACACTGGAAATTTTTAGAGCTAAAGTTTTGAAAAAGTGACAGAGAAAAAGATTATTTTGCTTCTAATTAATTTTGGATGGTTATAGGATATCCCTCTGGACACTAAAGAATGATATACAAAGAAAAACAAGTTAACTAATTATTCATTTTTTATTCCAACAAAAATATTAATTTTTAATGGCAAAAAATACTACTGAATGAATTGATTATTTGAAAATTTCAGGTTATTTTACTAACCCTTATCTATGAAAGGGATTGATTTTGACAGTTATTCCGCCTACTTTTCTGACATCTCAATCATTTAAAAGAGAATTAATTATGCTTTTTAGAATAAAAAAATCATTATTTTCATATTTTATTTTAGTGATATCTTTTTTGTTGTCAGAGTTAGGATTATGAAACAAAAAAAATTTTCTTGCTATATTTCTACTTATTTATTTGGTTGTTTTATCTTATTTAATTTGCTTGAAAAGTAAGTTTTTCAAAATAGCATTAACCTTAAGAGACTCAAAAAAATATGTGAAAAAATACTTTGAACTTAAAGCCTAAATTTTTTATTACACTATTGTATAAAGTTTCTCCTGGTAACAAAAATAAAAGCATTTTTACTTTATTTTTGCTAAAAAAAAGTCGTTTCATATAAGAAGTTACTTTTTTCTTAGTCACTTTTTCAAAACTTTAGCTCTCAAAATCTCTGTTGTTAATGAAGGTAAAATTTTAATTTTTGTATAGTCTTATGTGGAAATGTACAGAGAACATGGACATACAAAATCCGCGAGTCGGCTCCTATTTTTTTCTGGCTCCCAATATCGAATCTCATATGTATTATAGTAAAGATTATAAGCAAATTTACATATATAATCCCAGAATTTTGGGAGCTAAATAATTTCTTCAAAGGCGATTTTTTTCAAAGATTTTTGGTGTTTAGGAGCCATTTTACAAATCTGATATGTAACGGTAATAAAGATGTTAAAGATAAGAAAGTATTGTTTATAAATAATCATAAACTTAGTAAAGTTTAAGTTTTATTGAATGCAAAAATTCACCCAATCTCTTACTTATATTAATATGAAATTTAAATTCAACTGGAGCAAAACCAGTTAGCAAAACCTAACTTCTTTGTTTATGAACGGATTTCAAAAATTCTTTCACTAAACCCAGGGTGGGGAGGTATCGAGTGGGGTTGATGGGGGAAGAGGGGGGCGACCTCACCCCCCTAAATTTTTTCATTTTTTGTTTCTTAACCAATTAAAAAAATTCTTTCACACATGACATCACCAACCCCCGGAGAAAGAGGGAGGGGAGTGGGAGGTATTTCCCCCTCTCCCCACATTTTTTTAACTTTCTTGTTTCTTAACTTATTTCAAAAATTCTTTCACACACGTAATCACCAAACCTCAAGGGAGGAGGGGGGGAGAGTAAGTCCCTGCATTCCTTAATCCAAACCTCCTAACACTGCGGGCAAACCTAACCTTAACTTAACACACCCTAACCTCCCTTTTCTGGACCCTGCGGGGATCTCCAATCCTACAGGTCTTTATTTCCAACCCTGTAGGAAACTGCTTAACCATTACTTAACCTTACATAACTAAACTAAAATGACAACATTCAGTAAAGTAAATTTAAAAAAAAACAGACGAATATTGAAATAGAGAGTAGCTGCAAATTAGCCCTCTTTACTTTAAATAAAGAAAACTTAAAATTTGTCGTTTTTTTTGCTTATTGCTTCAGGGAGGAGACAATGGAATGTAAATTCTTCCCCCCCCAAAAAAATCGTCTAATTTGTCTTTACGTAGTTGGTACTTTCTTATGATAAGATGGGATATTTTTTCGGCATTGACTAATCCCTCCCTGTTGTAATCTGAAAAAGTATATTTCATTTTATTAGAAAAAGTAGCCTTTTGATACTGCCTCGTTGTTGAAAATTTTAATTAATACCTAAACATTTCCCGAATAAAAAAAGTAAATAAAAGATGCTGCAGTTTTTAATCGCATGGGATGTCAAAGTAACCAATTTCATTGAAAGGCAATACATTTTTTAAACAGTTCCCATGGAGGAAGGATTTTCTTCATTCTTCATCATACAGGGAGGGAACATTAGGCTGCTCATTACTCTAGTCCCCAAAGTTTTATAATAACGTTTTTTTATCTGTAGGTGTAATAACTTTGGGGATTTTTTAGAATTTTATATAGCTTATCCCTTTAAGTCTCTGAGTTTATGGCTAATATACCCATTATTATACAAGTTTCCGTTTGCTAAAATCAATAGATTTATTGCTTTAGATGGTTATTCAGAAACACATATTAAAAAAAAATTTTGGCAGAAGAAGATATTTTTTATAATTGACATATGTGTTACATTGAGTAATAAATACCTTCAAAATTAATGATTTGGTCGAAAACTTCCTATACTATTTTCCTTATTGGTATAATTTTGAAATTGAAGATCTAAACCTATTATGTCTATTGCCAAATTTTCCAAAACTTCAAAATAAGTGTTCTTTTAAAACAGCAAAAAAAATAGTTTTTCTATGATTAGGGTTAGTACGTCCGTCCGTCAGTAGTTAATTTAGGCTGGTTAGAATTGCCATATTAAATTCAAACTTTCAGGGACAAACCTTTAGCAAATATTGCTGTTAATTGTATCCTAAGCTTCACAATCAATAATTTTGTAAGCCTTATTATTTATTCATATAAACAAGAAAACGGGAAAGTTTGTTACCAATGAAATATATGGACGCTAGACTATTGCAGAACAGCGAGGAGGTACAACAAACATTACCAGAAAAATGAAATGTGATAGTTTTTTGTTGTTTTCAATGTACACTTGGTGCATCTGTTTAGATTCCTCTCATAAATTAGCATTTATTTATTCTTTTTGTCCCTGTCAGTCATGCTAATAAAGACATGGATTTGCCCAAAGTTTTATAATAACATTTTCTAATTCGTTAGCTTAAAAACTTTAGGTACTCTTAATGAATTTTGAATGGTTGATTTATTAAATTGAGTGTCCATACGTTTCAAGCACCTAAATAAGGGGTTATTTTGTGTATCAACATTGGGGATGTACATCAATTAGTCAGCCATAATCTTATCCCTTTAGATCCCTGTGAATTTTTTTTTATTTCAAAGTTAGAGACAATGTTTAATTTTAACGGAAATTTACAAAATAAGACACATTTTTTTGCAGCTACTCTTCATCTTACTTTGGCTGAATCTTCTCACTAACTACTATGGCTGTCCTTCCGTATGTCAGGTTTAGGTGATAACGCAATTTTCTCGGCCACTAATTAAGATAAAGGACTCTTTTTTTCTGTGTCAATTCTGTAAATATTTGTCTCAGAGTCTGTTAGTCAGGTGACCAAAGGTATAAATGTATGTATAATTATAGAAATGTGAATTTCCCATTTGTTTTTTCAGATGGATAGATAGATAGATATATTGTATATTGAATGTCATATATATTGATAGGTATATGATTAGCGCACCCCCCTGGCAAACCCTGTTCACGCCACTGAATAATGAATTCTACAGAGAGAGAGGGACAATGCGCTTTTTTTACACAAGTACCCAAAGTTTTATGATAACGTTTTCTTATTTATTGGCTTCACAACTTTGGGGACTTTTGATAAATTTTGATTGGAAAGTGTCCATACGTTTTAAACACTAATTGTAATCTAAGGGGTTATTTTGTGTATTAACATGGGGATATACATCAGCCATAGTCTTATTCCTTTAGATCCCTAGCATATTTCCATAAAAAGGCTTCAATCAAATTCATAATAAACTTCTGTTATGGAGATTTACAAGGATAAAAAGTTAAAAACATCCTTAAAATCAGATCTTTAAAAAAATCAAATTTTTAATTATAGTTCTAAGCAAGGTAACTATGTTTTGGTTGTTAAATTTTTGGTCAAATTACAGAGTTGCTTACCTTATAGAAGAATCGCTATTATAATTCAAAATGGACGTACTTACCGTTGTAGATAAAGATTATAACAATAGAGTTGTTTTTCTTCCAAAATGATAGCTTTTTTGTTATCAGAATCAAAAACAATTTTGTTTAAGATTTATAACCAATAGGACAATTCTTTTATTTTACATGAACTTACTGATAGAGTTTTCTGTTTTTCTGTACATAAATGTATGGACGTACTGGAATACTAAAGTTATAGAGTAGCTATTCTACAAATAAAAAGGAGCTACACCACAATACGTCACCTATTATGTTTTATATACAGGCAATAAAGTTGGGTGGGTGAATATATCCAACTCGATTATCAATTATTAAATTAAAAGTATTGCTCAGTATAACCCACTTATCTTTAATACCTTTTTTTATCAGAAACAAGAATTATCAGTTTTCAATAATTAAGCTTCAAAACTTCTTTATCAAAATAAATGATTTGTGAAATAATGAGAAAACAAGTTGTCTTCTCAGTTTTCTGTGGTTTAGAGTTTGTCAACTTCCTGTGCATTTGTAGTCAGAGAAAGAGCTGAGGGGACATTATGGTATTTTTATGCTAGTCCCCAAAGTTTTGTAAGTACGTTTTTTATTCGTTGGCTCAACAACTTTGGGGACTTTTATTGAATTTTGTTCTGTTGGTTTATTAGGTTGAGTGATAAAATGTTTCAACCACTAATTTAATTAACAGAAGGGATAATTTTGTGTATCATCATTGGCGATGTACATCAATTTATGGGCCATAGTCTTATCCCTGATTTATAAATGGATATAGAATATACGTGGATGAAATCAAAGGAGAAAAATTGTTGTCAATTTAGGTTGCAATTTTCCCCTACATTTTTTGGTTGAGCCGTTTATCCAGTTGGAGGAAAGAGGATGGGGGAGATTGTTATTTTAGCCCGCTTCAGAGTTTACTTGATTATTATAGAACATGAAATTCTGGTGTAAGATCCAAGTAATAATACATCCATTGATTTATAGTACTTTAATTCATAATCCATGCCCTGCTTTTAACAGTAGATGCCAAGTTGGCAATAGAAGTTTAGAGGGAAGAAAAAAATCATTTTTAAGAGAGGAAAAAAATTCAACCTTTCCAACTGTAATATTTAGAATTTAGATAGCATTTTATCTTTTTTCTTGCATTTATCAAATAAATAGCCCAAAACCACAACAAGACACTTAAAATTCCAACAATTGTCAAGATCTTAAGCTTCGCACAAAAAAAACTTTGTACTAAAGGGATAAGACAATGGATGATAAATTTATTTTGATCTTCAGTGATGTTAACTAAATTGCACTCTTTCTGTTAATTAAAATATTAGTTTAAAAGATTTTAAAAGTTAGGACACCATTCTAGCTCAATTCGTTCGCTAGTTATCGAAGAAATAAGTAATTTTCAAACCTAAACAGGTGCCGCTGAAAAATTCAAGTTTTGGCCACTATCTGGGCTAGGATTGAGCTACATAAGATTTAAACACAGCAAAATGTTCGTCTCAATGAGTAGAATAAGCACACAAATTTTGGTGAACCTAGGACAATTTTAAGGGGGCTGGACCAAACAATGTAACTTCCATCGATACAAGTTTTGGCTCACTCTCACTAATTTCTGCCTCTCACGTATTGAAAAATCTAAGTTTTCTCCACCATTTGGGCTAGGATCGAGCTACCATCGATGTTAAGGTGTCTAAATGAGCGTCTCACCGAGTAGAATTCACCCTCCAAAGATGAAGATCCTAGGACAATTTTTAGATAGGCGGACCAAAAGATGTAAGTCCATCGATACAAGTTTTGGCTCACTAAAATTGAAGTTACAAGTCGTGGTCCAGCCCCCTTAGAGTTGGAATCTTGACCCCAAATTTTGTACATGTGTGTAGCATATTGAGACGGACATTTTGCCACCTTGAAGTCCAAAATCGGTTGAGAAACAAAAAAGTTTTCCTAGGAAAAACTGATTTTTTGATTTTAATGAGCCAAAACTTGCATCAAAAAATCAAACATCGTTTGGTCTACCCCCCTAAAAGTTGTCCAAAATTAACCAAATTTTTTGTGTGGGTCCGTGATGTCGAGACGGTCATTTAGACACCTTAACATCGATTCTAGCTCAATCCGTTCGCTAGTTATCGAAGAAACATGGATTTTGTCAATTTGGTATTTAATGTTTTTAAACATATTTAATAAGTGTAATTTTGAAATCTAGTGTATTTTCTTGGGGAACTATGATGTGCGTCTATCTTGGTGACCCTTTATGGACTTGATGGAGGTTTTAGCGTTAAATGGCAACACAAAAGTGTCTACTAAGCTAGTCTACGATGTAAAACTGTTGTCTTAACCTCTTTTCGAGGAAGCTTTGTGTTTATCAAGTACGAAATTAATTCCTTATCATTATTTGAAAACCAAGCGCAAATGTCGTCTTTTTATGGCTTTCCTTTCATAATGTGGCGCGGCATGGATTGTTTTGTTTATTATGATGCGCACGTTCTTTACTTTTGAATGAGATATGAGAGTGTGAAGATTTCGGAGAACAAAATTGGGCCTATCATTGGTCTCATAGTGTGTGAACGACCCTAGTATATCAGGGATTTGAAACCATAAGAGCTTCAGGTAGAATTTGTTATTTTTATTAAGAAGTATGGTGTATAGGACGATTATATGTAGTTTTAAAAAGGCTTTAGCCAGCTAAGCATGAAACTTAATTATTATTAATATATGTTTTAGTAATTTTTATGTGCCTTATTGTTGCATTTAACAATGTTTTATTAAACCAAATAATTTTCCTTTAAAGCCAAAGTTTCCAAAGATTTTTTACCGTAGAGAAAAATGATTTTTAAAAAGCAAATAAGATTACGTGGTTATAAATAACTGGAATTATGAACTAATTGATATTGTAATTTCAGGTCTTTGAAATAATTTCATCAATAAATCTATATTCAAACCTGCTGTTGAAACTTGATGGTTCCTGGTATTGGGGGTTTGTATGTTCGCCAACTGATCTCGTGAACTTCCCGCTAATTCGGAAGTCAAGCTCAACCAAAGTGTCATGGTTGAGACAATTTCAAAGTATCTGATGGATAGGCGTTAGCATTCATCAAGAGATCAATAGCATCTAGTGAATTATTGATGCAATAAACTGTGACAATTTTTCTGTGAAATAAGTACCTAGTGAATCAATATGCCACTAACCAAAAAGCAGAAAATTGAGCGAGCTATCGCTATTGGCAGTGAAAGGCTAGAAGTTTTTGATGAACAGTTAAAAGTGTTTTATGACAATCTAAAAGCCTGCCAAAGTTTTAGTTCATGTGAAAATGTGACTGTAAAATCAATTCGTGACATTTTTAGTGAGGTCAAGGACCAATCTGACCTAATAAAAAGTCTAAAACCTGCCGTGGAGACTAGTGAGCTGCGCGAGTTCAAGCGTGATTTGGATGAAGCTAGTGAGCAGAAAACTGTTGCAGATAAAGTTTATGCGTCGTTGGAGCAGTGTACAAAAATTCTGTACTGGCTTGACAATGATTCAGATGACGCGAGGTCAAGCACTGTCGCCAGGAACCTTGACGTCATTGAGAAGGTGAAGATGGACATGGGAGTGCTTAAAATTTCCGTGGAGTTGCGCCAAGAAGTACGTGATATGTACCGAAGGCTTAGAGAGATGGAACGTCGTTCATCTAACCTGGATGAGAGTGGGACACCTGCCATGCTCTCCAGAAGTATGTCTGCTGTGGATATTCGGAGTTCCAACCCGCAGTATGGGCGCTGGGACAACAGTTTGTTGCCGTCGTTCGACGGTACTGACACGGATTACCCAAACTTTAAACAGGTCTTTAAAGATCTATGTTCTGGTTATGGATTTGCTGACCAGAGGTTAAGTCTGATGTTGTGTATGGAGAAGGTGATAACCAACCCGGAACTACGCAAGCAAGTGTCAGCGATTAGAGATCATAATGAACAATGGGCGTTTCTTGATCAGATGTTTTTATCAAACACTCGCTGGTTCATGAGGATTTTAACTAAGTTGAACAAGATGAAACCTGTGGATAAACCTGTGGACGTGGTTAGCGCAATTGCTACCTTCAAGAGCATGATGCAGGAGGTAGAAGCCATCGTTGGTTCTGCAGCTAAGGATTACAACCACCTAACTCTCATTCATATTTTTAAAGACAAGTGCCCTGAAAATTTGAGAGACAAAATTATGATGGAGCTAGGTAGCATGAACCAACCAAACATCCCGAAGATTGTTGAACTGCTGGAGAGGACCAGGGGTGCCATGTTGGCCGGTGATATGTCCTATGACAGTGGCGCCGGCAAGAGAAATCGTGACAGAGCTGCCGCCGCGCAAGTATCTGGCCGCAGCGACAATAAGAATGGAAAGGCTGGGAAGGACAAGGCTTCCAAGTGGAACAGTGTATGTCCTGTGGAGAGCTGCAAGGAGAAGCACCCGATTTTCCGTTGCCTCACGTTTAAGAAGATGGATGTGGTTGACCGAAAGAAAGTTGTCCAGCAGAAGAAGTTATGTGAACTCTGCTTGTGCGACGGCCATACTGCTGACAAGTGTAATAAATCTGATAAGCTTGGTGTTTGTGGTACCAATAATTGCGACAGATACCATTCCAGGTTACTCCATGAGGCTAGTGCTGGTGTGAATACAGTCTACAAGTCAAGTTCTGCACCCAGCCCCTGTACCTTCTTACTTCAGTTAGTTCCTGTTGTAGCACCTGGCGGCGGCACCTGCCACGCCACGGTAATGTTTGACTCCGGGGCAAATTTGCCACTTGTGTCTGAGAAGTTATCCAACAAGTTGAAGCTGAAATCTACTGGCAGATATACAACTATTTCTGTAGCTGATGGCAGTGAGTCTTCCTGCCGCAATGTTGTGTTTTATCTGAAGGATAGGGACGGCAATATGAGGGAGTTTGAGGCAGCTGTCATGCCTACCCTCGGCGGGGCCAACGAGATGCGCTCGGTCCACCCCGAAACTGCCGCCGAGATATTTAAAATGCCGCCAGAAAGGTTTACATATATTAGTGGAGGCTTAGATATCATCATTGGAAATACACATCCTGACGTGTTTCCTTCAACCTACCAGAAAGTGGGCCAGTCTATGTTGTGGCGAACCATTTTTGGTAGTGGTTTTATCTGTACAAGTGCTGATGGTGGAGCTGGAGATCAAAAGTCGGCTTATAAGGCTGTCAGTGTCAGTGGAGGCACTTTGCCTGACTTTCTGACGTCTGAATCGTTTGGCGTACAGCCGCAGGCACTTTGTCCAGGATGTACTGCTTGTCAAGAGTGCAAGGCTATGGCCGACGGCACTACCTGGGACCAGCGTGAGAGGCAGAGGATAATTGAGGCAGGTTTAACACTAGACTTGCAGTCCAACAAGTGGACAGGTCAATATGCTTATATTGAAGATCCTCACACTTTACCCTACAATGAGAGTTTAGCCCGCAAAATTGCTGAAAAGGATCGTGCCAGGATGGTCAAGGAAGGTACCTATGGAATGTATGTGGAGGTATTCAACGACGCCATAAGAAGAGGCGTTTTTCAAAAAGCCACGCCTGAAGAATTGCAGTATGAAGGACCTAAGTCTTGTTCATCAATAGTGGTTGCTTTCAAGGAGGATTCAAGTTCCACACCCATGCGATTGTGTGCAAATAGTTCTCTGACGTTCAAGGGTACCAGTTTTAATAACATAATGCTGGGAGGCCCGCCGCCAATGCAGAAGATTTTTTATCATTTGATGCTTTTCCGCGGTTACAAGGTTGGTATAACCGCGGATATCTCCAAGTTTTATAACTCCATCCTGGCCACAGAGTTCGACAGCCAGATGAAGAGAGTTTTATTTTCCCCGACGCCAGATGGTCCACTTGAAATTTACCTGACCAAAGTTGTGAATTTCGGCGAGTTAGCTGCGGGAAATTTGGCAGTTACAGCCCTGAAGTTGACATCCCGCCTGTTCGGCGGAAAGAGTGAAGCAGAGGTCAAGGAGATGTATGGAGAGGGACCAATAAACGGTAGTGAAATTGTTGCTAAACCTGAATTATGGAAGGAGCCACAAATACCTACCTACCCTGATGAGGAATTCAAGTTACCTCAGATTCCAGTTGCAGTCAAGCTTGAGAAGCACAGCTTCATAGATGACGTTATTTCGGGAGCAGGATCGAAGCCAGAAGCCAAGGAGATGATGAAAGAGGCCGACAGGATTATCGGCAAAGGTAGTTTTTCCTTCAAACAAGTCATTTATTCTGGAGATGATTGCCAGCCTACCAAGGTTCTCGGGCTGATATGGAAGCCAGCCACCGATGTGTTGTCCATCGCCACAAGAGTCAACCAAGATGGTAAAGTCAAGGGAAGGAAGGTGAAAGAGGATGCTGATTTGTACAACCTCCAGGACGCCTTGGACGAGAATCTGACAAAGAAGATGGTCCACAGGTTCGCCGCCCAAACCTTCGACCCGATCGGGCTTTGCAGCCCTATTCTGTTGAGGATTAAACTTGTCCTGCGGAAAACATGTTTGCTGAATTTGGGCTGGCAAGATTTCATTCCAAAAAGTCTACGGGATGAACTTGTTCAGTCGCTGGAGGACAGAGCTGAGGTCGCTAAATTGGAGTTTGACCGTTGTGTGGTCCCGGATGAACCAACTGGCCTTCCATCCTTGATGATGTTTTCTGATGGGTCATCAGAGGCTTATGCATCTAATGCATATTTGAGGTGGCCAACTAGACAAGGATTTGAAACGTTTCTGCTAGCCACCAAGTCAAGAGTTGCGCCGGTCAAGTGTGAATCAATTCCACGCCTTGAGTTGATGGGGTGCCAGATGTCCACAAGGTTGGCAAAGTCCGTCAGAGATGCCCTGCCCTTTGATATTATCAGAGTGATGTACTTTACTGATTCATCGTGTGTTTTATCACAAATAGTTTCCAACAGTGCTATGTTGAACACATTTAATTCTCATCGTATTGGAGAAATTCAATCTGCAACCAACAAGGATGACTGGAGGTGGGTCCCGGGGACGCACAACGTTGCAGATTTGGGCACCAGAAGCACCTGCAAAGTATCAGATTTGGGACCAGGTTCCAGGTACAGATTGGGCCCAGAATGGTTGCGCCAGGATGAAAGTGCGTGGCCGGTGAAAACTGCCGAAGAAGTCAAGCAGGTTTTACCCCCAGAGGAGTTGAATACCAAAATGGTTAAGTTATGTTCAATGAAAGTTGCCGGAGAAGCCGCTGAAGATGTCTTTAGGTTTAAGCACAGGAGATCATTTGGACAGGCCAAACGTATTATGGCAGCTGTCCTGCAAGTTGCGAACACCTGGTTGAAGAAGCTAAAGAGCAGACAAGAAGGTAAGGCTACAGCCGCTGGTAGTCATGTAGCAGCCGCAGATTCTGTGTACAAGCCGTCTTTGTACAATTTTATGGCGGCGGCGGAACTTTTCATTGTGTCACGAAGCCAAGAGGATGAGTGGATAAATGACGCTAAAGGCAATTATGCGTCATTAAATCCATTAGTGCATGAAGTATCATTGACCTGGCCTGTCGTTGGTCCCGGTGGGAAGTATGTGACCAGGGAGATGAGGATTCTTAAGATGGTTGGTCGTGGACAGCCAGTCATTGACGCCATTACTGGTGGCCGTAAATTGATATTTGAAGACATGCCAGGTTTAATAATTTTGGAGCCGGGTAATTGGTTAGCTGCTGTTTTTATGAGAGAAGCGCATGTTGAGCTTCATTCTGGTGTCCGTGGAACTTTAGCTGAGAGCCGCCGTTGGTGCTGGATTGTGAAGGCAAGGAGGTTGGCCATCATGGAAGTGAAGAAATGTTGGCCCTGCAGTGTTGAGAGGGCTAAGGAATGTCGTGCTACCATGAAGGACGTGTTACCTGACAAGTTGGTCCCGAGCAGGCCTTTTGAAGCTGTGCAAGTCGACCTGATGGGTCCGCTGGTTACGAGGAGAGCTGCCGCCAAAACGAGGAGTCAGACAGCAACGAAGAAGGTGTGGGTGTTCGTGGTGGTCTGCAGGTTCTCAGGGGCGTTATGGTTAGATGCCTTGGAAAAGTATGATACCAGCAGTATCCTGTTGTCCCTGCGCAAGTTGGAAGCTGTTCATTGTCTGCTGAAGATCATAGTAAGCGACATGGGCACACAATTATCCGGTGCTCGCAAAGTTTTAGAGCAGAAGTTGGGCAGCCAGGTAGAGTTTTCTTGGTCTCAGATCCCGGCCCGAGCCCACCATTATATTGGGCAGGCTGAGAAAATGGTGGGATTAACCAAGAGATTGCTGTCCAAGAAGTTGGTGAATAGTTCTGTTAATTTCAACGAGCTCCTGGTGCTGTTGGCGGAGGTCAGCAAGTTGATGAATAGCAGACCATTGACGATAGAAGCTGCGAACGACGTGGAGAATTGGCGGCTGATCACCCCTGGCCAGCTGCTGGGAAATGTTGACCGCCAGCCGTTGTGCAATGTGGCGATGAAACCGGAGGACCAAATTTCCTCCAGGTTGAAGTTGTTGGAAGACTTGTCTGCCCAGTTTTGGACTGCCTACCGCCAGGAGATCCTACCGAAGATATTACGGATGTCCAAGTGGAAGGATGAGATGGCAGAGCCACTAGCTGACGGAGATATAGTTCTGGTTACGAGTACCAATCCCCTGATGAGATGTTTGAGGATGGGCCGAGTGACGAGAATTGAGGATGGGAGAAAGACTGCAAGAGTCTTGTTCAGACTGACAGATAAATCTCCCCTAGAAGAACATGCTGTATCAGTCAGGCAGTTGTTAAAAATTATGATTAATAATTGATTCTTATTTTATGGAAATTGAGATTTTTTTTAGTAAAAAGCCACATTTTTCATATGCCTATTTTTATGCCTAAAATAAGAATCAAATGAAATGCGATTAAATATTCTTCTATTTCATATGCTCAAATTTAATTTTATTGAGTTTAATTTCTTTTCAAAAGTACAATTCATTTTAAAACTTACCTGAAAAGTTTAACAAAAAGGAATAAATGTGTCGAGGTTGCGTGATTCGATATTTATTCTAAGAAAAAAATCAAGTATTTTTTAGTAGATTTTTTTTAAAATTATATATGAATTTCAATCAAGTAAACATTTTTTATTCAGATCAAGGAATGATTGAAAATTCATATTTAAAGTCTCGTATTTTTTTTACAAAGAAAAATTGGTATTTTTTTTCATAATTTCAATGAAAATTCTAACGAAGATATTATTATTTTGCTATTCTTTAAGTATTAAAAAGTTTTATTGTTGATTAAGATATTACAGTTCTTATTCATTAGGTTTGAAAAACTTTCTGCCCAAGGATTTTGAAAAATTTTTTCTTACTACTCTTTTTGATGCTTAACAAATTTAGTTTTAAGTACCTATAAATCTTAATTTTCTTGTCTAAGATTTATTTCGTTTTATTTTTACCATTATTGTTTACATTTACATTTCAACCTGATTTCGTAGGTACTTATTGATTTATTAATAATGATTTATTACCTATTGATTATGAAATGATTATTATTTAGTATAGTTGTTATATTTACAACATCATGATTAATAGGATTATCTATTTTAGGATTTGTGTATGTGATCTTGTGATTGTCATGTGCATGGAATGTTGTATGGTACAAACCAATCCCCATCCTTCTATCCTAAAATGTGAGGTATTATGAGTCCTAGTGAGGAGTATAATATTGTGTATGCATTTCACGGGGTTTCATTTAGTTAGGAGCAAAATTGTCACGTTTTCGGGATGTGGCCATTCTCATGTGATTATGGTGAGTTGAGTTTAGTGAGAAATGTTGCTAGTGCTCAGCGCAAAAAAAAAACCTTGAATCTCGTTAAGGAAGTTAATTTGACTTTCAAACGGGGGGTGTGTCTTAACCTCTTTTCGAGGAAGCTTTGTGTTTATCAAGTACGAAATTAATTCCTTATCATTATTTGAAAACCAAGCGCAAATGTCGTCTTTTTATGGCTTTCCTTTCATAATGTGGCGCGGCATGGATTGTTTTGTTTATTATGATGCGCACGTTCTTTACTTTTGAATGAGATATGAGAGTGTGAAGATTTCGGAGAACAAAATTGGGCCTATCATTGGTCTCATAGTGTGTGAACGACCCTAGTATATCAGGGATTTGAAACCATAAGAGCTTCAGGTAGAATTTGTTATTTTTATTAAGAAGTATGGTGTATAGGACGATTATATGTAGTTTTAAAAAGGCTTTAGCCAGCTAAGCATGAAACTTAATTATTATTAATATATGTTTTAGTAATTTTTATGTGCCTTATTGTTGCATTTAACAATGTTTTATTAAACCAAATAATTTTCCTTTAAAGCCAAAGTTTCCAAAGATTTTTTACCGTAGAGAAAAATGATTTTTAAAAAGCAAATAAGATTACGTGGTTATAAATAACTGGAATTATGAACTAATTGATATTGTAATTTCAGGTCTTTGAAATAATTTCATCAATAAATCTATATTCAAACCTGCTGTTGAAACTTGATGGTTCCTGGTATTGGGGGTTTGTATGTTCGCCAACTGATCTCGTGAACTTCCCGCTAATTCGGAAGTCAAGCTCAACCAAAGTGTCATGGTTGAGACAACTGTCCTTTAGAGGGTAGATAGAGCCCTCTTAGCTTAGTATAGAAGGCTTATAAATAGACTACGGTTGGAGATATCTTAACAACAGTTAGTTAAAGATCATTAGTTCTAGCTTCCAGAGGGCTACTTTGGGGATACCCTGGCTTAGCTGGGTAGTAGATAACCTGGGTATTGGTGTCCTGGCCTAAGGAAGAGTGTCTTGAGGCTGGATTACGGTAGTCTAATTGCGCTTAAGTAGGGAAAGGGAGCCTATAACTGGGCGAGGGTTAGGGGTAGAGTAGTGTAACCTTCTCCCGCTTGACAAGGGTTACTGTATATGCACAATAAATGGTTTCAATATCTCAATAGACAAACAATAAATTAAGCCATTTTCTACTTTCAATGCAGGGATTCGAACCTTAAACATTCATCTAGAACTGTGACCTGTTAGTATGTTATAACTGAAGGTCAGACATTTCTAAAAATGTAAAGACCAAATTTTTGTGACACATATTGCCATTTGTAGAAGGTAAAAATGAATAAAAATTAATTTAATAAATAATCAAACTTTGAAAGGGCCTGAAACCTGCAACCTTTGTGATATGAACTTAATTTCTTGTGCAAAAATTGTAAATAGATAAGTCTATTAGCTAGTTTTGAAATTTTGTTAAAATGTTAAAAGACCTCGAAGCTAGAGTGCTGGTTATGGAAAAACCAGAAAAGATAAGTTAGATTAGATTAGAGTTGACTGATTTCCAAAAAATCACTTGGAAGTGGTACATAGTTATAAGAAATGTATATACACAATAAATGGTTTCAATAACTCAATAGACAAACAAGAATTACATTATTGTAACCTAAAAAAAACACTCAAAAATATCAAAACTTTAAAATGGCCTCACACCTGCCACCTATGAGATATGGCATTGATATGTTGTGCAATAATGGCAAATAAATAAGTCTATTATCAAGTTTTGAAATTTTGTTAAGATCCTAAAAAAACTCGGAACTAGAATGCTATTTAGGTTAAATCAGCAATGTTAGGTTAGGTTAGGTTGTAGTTGACTGATTTTCAAAAATCAACTGGAGGTTGTTGATAGTTATGAGAAATGTATATGCACAATAAATGGTTTCAATAAAAGACAAACAAGAAATTGAATTTTTTATGAGCTTATTTCCAAAATACAGCCATTTTCCACTTTCAATGCAGGGTTTCGAACCTTTAACCTTTAGCTAGAGCTTTGACCTTTCAGTATGTTATAACTACAGGTCAGACAATTCTAAAAGTATAAAAACCAAAAATTTTGGTCAATTAGGAGCTGAGCTACGATTTTTTAAACATCAAAATTGTCATTTTGGATTGTTTTTTTGAGGCTCGAGGCCGCCAGAGGCCACCAATCACTTGCTTAAGAAGGAGCAAAAATGACCAGCTCGTCAAGCTGATATCATTAGACACTTAAACTTAATCTGATTTGATTCAATCCATTAAGGTTAAAAACTGAAGTTACCTCTAAATTTTCAAAATTGGATTATGTTTTCTTCCCGGTCATCAAAAGTAGCCTAAAACCTGCTCTAATAAAATTTTTGAAGATTTATTATTTTGGCCCATTTATGAGGGGGTAGTCGAAGCGGACTTTAGCCCTCCTGAGCCTCTGAAATGAAAATGTCTGCAAAATTGTAAAAGTGTACCCAGATTATTGGTTTGCTGAACCTAAAATAAGTTCATTTTTTGGCCACTTAATCTCTGGCCTCCGAGGCCGAATTTGGTCAATCTGAAAACACTTTTACTGTAAAAAAATTTCATTTGAGTATTTTTCCAACTGTCATTGAGCCTCTATGGGCAGGTTTGATGCCAGAGATTAGGCCTTATTTTTTTGCTAAAAACACGAAAAGACCGAAATGCTTCTAAATGCTGTTCTTAAAATACACTGATTTATAATTCTTTCATTAAAAAATGTATAGAATAAGGAAAATCTGTAGGTAAATACGTTTTTTATGAAGTTTTTAAAAGTTTACATTGCTTTAAAAAAAATGTAATTCGTCATTTATAACTTTAAATAACTTTAGAGAAAACAAGGATGACAACAATTACTAGAAGCAAAGATGTATCGATCAGACTGTCATTCAAACGAACTTTAACAAATGTAAACGATTCCTTTAATCAAACAATTAAATATCAGCTGAATTAGAATTCTGAAAAATCATCTATAATACAAAGTAGCTTAATGTCTGTCTGTCCGTCTGTCCGTCCGTCTGTCCGTCCGTCTGAAGCTTAAGATCTCAGTAACCACTGAACCGATTGGATTCTACTCTTCAGGGTATATACCTATTGGTCCTGTGGTGGTTTTAAGCTATTTTCTTGGGGGGTGGGACATCCCCAACCCCCCCTAAAAATGAAAATTTCCCCCCCCCAAAAAAAAAATTACATATTTTTTTCTAATTTTAATGTTTTTTATGTTTTTATATATTTTTATATGTTTTTATTAATTTTTATTATTTTTATATTTTTTTATACTTTTTTATACTTTTTTATATTTTCTTTATATCTTCAATTATTTTTCTTCTTTTTAAATTTCTTTTCTTCTTTTAAACTTTGTTTTATTACATTCAAAAAGATTGTGAAAACATCCTTCTCCTTTGGGGGCAAAGCCCCAAAAAGACTAATGGCAAAGAGATTAAAAAAAACAATAAAAAAAAGAAAAATTTCAAAGGTTTTAAATATTATAAATCAATATAAAAAGTTATAAAGAGTTATAAAATGTTATAAAGAGTTATAAAATGATATAAAGAGTAATAAAATGTTATAAAATACAAAAAATATCTAAAAATATGTAAACAAAATTTTTTAAATTCTCCCCTGAACCTTCAAAAATAAAGCCCCTAGAGGCTAGGGGCGAAGCCGCTAGTTTATCATAAAGTATTATGGACAATGTGCAACAAATAAAAAATAAAATGTCATTCCAAAATATACATATTTTAGACGATCTTATAGTGATGCTTTACAGTTACAGACAGACAGACAGACGAACAGGTCTACCAAATCTAAAGTTAGAAAAGCTGCTCTTTTAAAAGTTTATATTTTATCTTAAAATATATATTCATAAATTGCAGAATTACATTAAAAAAGAATCCCAAATGTATTGAATCTCAAATGAACCATCATTTTTGCATTACATGAATATTTGCAAATTTTTTATATAAAGAAATAACAAATCAAATAAATTTTTGTAAATAAGTCGGATTCAAGTGATTTATGTTATTGAAAAAATATGTAATTTTATTTTCATAAGTAGCGTGGCTTCAAAAAACTAACATCGAGAGAAAAAAGACCACATAAAAAATATAATCATCTTATTTCTAATAAATCCTTTATATATATAAGTGCCCAAAATTTTGTGCGAACATCCGAGAGAATGTGTTTTCAAAACTTTGAGCAACAGTATAATTTTCAGACCAAGAAAGCTTAATTTATTTTTAAAAATACGAAAAATAATTGAGTATATGCAATGCCATAGGTCCTGTGATGGTTCTAGGCTATTTCAATTTTAGATTTAAGCCTTGGTTTTAAGCTATTTTTGAAGCCCTTTTAGATACAGAGCCATCCTAAAAATGAAAGTATGTCCCATATTTAATTTATTTTGCAACAAATTTATGTTGTCCGATGTTGTCATCCTTGTTTTGGTAAATTTATGTGCTGTGTTCATTTTTAAAAAATTATTATCCAAAATAATCCTTCTATTAAAGTAACAGTGTGTGTGTGTGTGTGTGTGTGTGTGTGTGTGTGTCTGTCTGTGTGTGTCGAAGGATTTCGCTAACCACCGAACCGAGATGGTGTTCTTTTACAATGTAGCTTTTTATAGGTCCTTGTAAGGTTCATAACTATTTTGGGGGAGGGTACCACCACCCTCTGTTACAATACCTATAACTTTTTGATTTTCATTCTATGTTAACTCATACATGAAAACTTTTTTCATGTTTAAGGAGTTAAGAAACATAGAACAATCTTAGAAGTTAAATAATAAAGTTCAATTAATTCAATTCATTTATAAATAGCGAAGCTTCTCTTTAATTTACTTTTTCTATTCGTCAGTCCGCCAGTCTGTAACGCTATGGGGGACATGCAATTTTCTCAGCTGCCATTGAAGATAGACAGCGAAGATTCTATATCAGTGAGAATAAGTGTAAATTTATCTTTATCTGTTAAAGAAAACAAGGATGATAACATCCATAAAAATAAATCTCTAAAAACGAAGGACCATAGAACATTAACACATGTAGAGCGTCAAAACTTTGGGTACTTATATTTAAATTTATTAGTATACTGACTTCTTAGATTTTAAGATGTCCCAACCTTTTAACCAATAATTTTAATCTAAAGAATGAATAAATTTGATAATCATCATTGAAGACGCATAAACATTTATCTTCTTTAGTGTTATTCCTTAGAAACCCTGCAGAAAATAGATGTTTTAAAGGTGAAATGCTAGAATTAAATAATTTATTGTCTGATATTTTCGTAAACTCTAATAATCACAGTTAAGTACAATTTAGAAAGCGTAGCAACTCTATAATCGTTACCAGAAATTCCGTATATCCAATTAAACATGCTGATTTTCTTGACACTTTGACAAAATAATTTTGTATTACATAGTTATCTTATTCATCTGATTTTTTAAATAATGATTCTTAGGACAACAAGGTAAAGTATTATAAGCAAGGCAACTCTATAATCAAATCCTAAAATTGAAAGTATATATTAGAGAGAGGGAACAATGGGCTGTTTATATCACATGTCCCCAAAGTTTTATAAAAAGCATTTTCTTATTTGTTGGCTTAACAACTTTGGGGACTTTTCCTGAATTTTAATTGGTTGGTTTAGTAAGTTGAGTGTTCAAACGTGTCAACCACTAATATCAATCTACAGAATGGTTAATTTTTTGTGTCATCATTTGGGATGTACATGAATTTAACAGCCATTGTCTTATCCCTTTAGATCCCTGCCCAATTATTTCCAAAAAAACAAAACGGTCACGTATTAATCTCTATTAGACTATAGACTATTGTCTGCCCATTTATTTTTATTTGACGGTCATGAGTTAATCTGTACTTGATTTTACAAAATTGGGGTTAAACTACCCTCTCCCCCATCCCCACCTCTACAACCAAACAAGGAGAGGTTAAAAGCCTGCCCAGGATTTATATAATAAATAATTATTTTAATAGAGATGCTTTTCCTAATACATTGAAATCAGATGAATGTCATACAAAAAGATGTTGTAAAAAAAACATTAAAAATCACCCTATTTTAAATGGACATTTGGATTTTCATAGAGTTGCTATGCTTTCTAATTCGTACCTAACTGTTATTGGAATCATCATGCAAAATTTGAAAACAATAGAACAATTCTAACCCATCCAAATTACCATGCAGACAGAATTAGAAAAAAGTTTTGTTTAAAAAAAGGTTTTCAAGAAATTTGAACAGTATAATGTAATAATGGAACATATATAGTCTGGATGACATAGATCTAAAGGGATGTGACAATGGCAGATATATTGATGTAAAACTCAAAAGATGATACACAAAATTACCCCTTCTGTAGATTACAATTAGTGGTTGAAACGTTAAAACACTTATTGGACTAACCAATCATTATTCTTCAAAAGTCCCCAAAGTTGTTAGACAAAAAGAACTTTGTGTACAAGTGTAATAAACAGCCCAATGTCATCTTCCTCCCTGGTATAATGTAATAAGTGAAAATGTATGTAGCCTTGATGTGCATAGGTCTTACAAGTTTTCACCAAAAATTTCAGCTTTCTACATTAATAGTAGTCAAGAAATTCATGTTTCCCCTTAGCCATACAGATGGACAGACGCACCAAGTTATTTCTAGAGTAGCTTTGCTAAAAAAATATAACATTAAATGATATTTAAATATTTCTGTATAACAAATTGTTATAATATAACGAGGGATCTAAAGGGATAAGATAATGGCCGATATATTGATGTACAACCCAAAAGATGATAAGAAAATTGCCCCTTCCGTAGATTACAATTAGTGGTTGCAACATTTAGACACTCAACTTAATGAACCAACTAATAAAAAGCCAAGAAAAATCCTCAAAGTTGTTAAGCCAATGACTAAGAACAAAACATTGTTATGACTATGGGGACTAGTGCATTAAACAGTCCAATGTCCCCTTCCTCCCTGAATCTACTATCTATCTATCTATCTATCTATCTATCTATCTATCTATCTATCTATCTATCTATCTATCTATCTATCTATCTATCTATCTATCTATCTATCTATCTATCTATCTATCTATCTATCTATCTATCTATCTATCTATCTATCTATCTATCTTTCTATCTATCTATCTATCTATCCATCCATCTTTCCATCTAACTATCTATCTATTCATCCATATTTCCATCTATCTATCTATCTATCCATCCATCTTTCCATCTATCTATCTACCTTTCCATCCATATTTCCATCTATCTATCTATCTATCCATCCATATTTCCATCTATCTATCCATCTATCATTGTCATTGTTAAAAAACAAAGTTTAACCTTCAGTTTTTCTAATTGACTTTCCCTTATTTTAAACATCTTTTAAACAGTTGAAAAATATCATGGATAGATAGATAACATTTGTTTTGTTTTATGAGCCCTAAAAGTAATTAAGGGGGGTGGGGTAAAGAAGAAAGGGGAATAAGTGCTAAAACGAGCTTACAATAAACAGGAGGATATGCGCCAACTCTCGGAGCCACTGTCTTCCCCTACTCCGTAAACTTTCACTCATATTATAGAGTGAAGGGGAAAAAGGGGGGGGGGGGGATATATGTGTGTGTGTGTCTGTGAAAAAGATAGACTCCTTCGTTAGACATTATTGTAGATATTTTAGTAGCAAAGCTACTCTATAATTTACAATGTTTGTCCTTTAGACACAAAATAGGGGAAACATCATTTTCGGATCCTATAAACAACCAACTATTAAACATTCATGGTGGTCGGGCTGATTTTTAGTAGATTTTAGGCTATTTTTATATTTTTCATCAGACTTTTGGTGTTTAGGGTTCAATTTTCAAATGTTTTCGTAGATACAATTTTTTGTGCTTTTCTAATTATGGATGTTTTCATCCTTGTTTCTCTTTTCAACAGTTGACATATAAGAAGGATATATGGACCAAGATATGTGAGAAAAAAACATTGTAAACATGGATATTAAGGGATAAGACAATGAATGATAAATTGATATATGTACATCTCTAATGAGGATAGACAAGCTTACCCCTTCTGTAGATTGAAGTTATTGGTTGAAATGTTTGGACTAGTTTTGAACTAACCAATCAAAATTTAGTAAAATTCCCCAAAGTTTTAAAGTAACGAATAAGATATCGTGGTTATGAAACTTTGGGGACTAGTGTAATAAACAGCCCATTGTCCCCTCCCTCCCTGCATTGTAAAGAAGTACTATATCTGAGAGGGGGGGGGGGGAAGGTGTGTGTGTAACCGTCTCCTCTAAAATTTTTTACTTTTTTCATAATAAAATACAATGACCAGTACTAATTTTAATAAATACGATTTTTTGTCTGAAGCTAAAATTCTCAGAAATTACTGGTCCTAAGGGTTTAATTTTCAGGAAATCTTTATTAATGTCTTTGGGTTGTTTTAGACTATTTTTCCAAACTTCCCCTGTCCTGCCATAGAGGTTAGGGACGAAGCAAATAGTATGTTAAAAAGTAGTAGAATTTCTGTCTATTCATTCTACTAATTTTTAGAAAAACAAGGACAATGTTTAAAATAACAAGGACAATCTAGTTTATGTTGATATGTAGCGCAGCATTTAAAATTTACACATTTTAGGATGAAAAGGTGAAAGAAATGAAAAAAAAGATAGAGACAGAAAGAAGAATAGAAAGATGGACATACTGATATGTCCTTTAATTAGTTTATTTGTGAAAAAAGTCGTTGAGTTCAGACCTTTTTGGGTGTTAAAAGATATTTAATGCTTTGATGGCTCCAATAAATCTTAATGTGTGTTAAAAGAATATTTAAAATTAAGGACAATAATGTTGACAGGTAGCGCAGCATTAAAAGTTTGTTAACCCTAATAAATAAAACAGATGATCTCACTAATGGATGAACCGATATGGTTCTCCTTTACAGAGAAGCTTCTTATAGAGACTGCAAGGGGGCAAAACTGCTAGTCTTAATATAAAGAGAAAGAGAGAAATATCAATTTAAAAATAATTGAAGGAACAAAAAGTATGGATGGACATACTTTAATCATAGAGTAGCTGCACTTACAAATTAGCAACTTTCACAGGGGGGGGGGGTGGGCAGGACAAGGATTAATATAAGCTTAGCTAGAGGTAGCTTAACAATTATACTAAAGTTTTTTTAATAACAAAATGTTAATAATTCCAAAATACCTGGTTGTATAGTTTTACTAAAACAATAAACCTTGATTGGTTGGATAAGATTTAAACAAAAGTAATTTTGATTATCATCATTGGGTGCAAACATTAATTTATCGTCCATTGTCTTATCCCTTAAGATCCCTAATTACATAAACATATGTACTCAAGCTACTCATATGTAAAACCCACAGAGATATAAAGGGATAAGACAATGGCCAATTATTAATGCACATTCCTAATGATAATTCACAAAATAATTTCTTATTTATTAGCTTAAAAATAAAATCTGATACTTTGCAAGAAGGGAGGGGACATCTACCTTCCTTTAGTTTTAGACTAACCCATTCTATTTTCTCCTCCTTGTTTATCTTATCCTGTTTTAAATACATATGAAAATTGTTGAATAAAAAGTTTTTAAAATATCAATATGTTTTAAATGGACATATTTAATTTCTGATAACAATTATGGAGTTGCTTCGCGATAAAAAAAATTTATTCAACTGTTACAGGAATCATCATATAAAGTTTGAGATCGATATAACAATTCTAACATGCCTTAACTTAATTTAAAAATCAATATTTTTCAAATCATAGGTCAACCTATTTTCTCTAACAATGATAGAGTTGCTAAGCTCTGTAAATTGTACTTAAATATCACAGAAATCATCATGCTAAGTTTAAATCAATAGGCGAATTCTAAAATATAATTATATGCAATATGCATCATAGACAAAAATTTTAAATATTTGAAAGATTTAAAAAGTGCCTTGTTAACTTGTTAAGACTACCTTTGTTATTAATATACCCTCCTACTATTATTTAATTTTAAAAGCGAAGCTTTTCTAATATTAGGGTTGGTCCTTACATCCCTCTGTCCGTCCGTCACAGATAGCTTTTTTCATTAATTTAGGCATGTCAGAATTGTCCTATCAATTTCAAACTTTGCATGGTGATTCCTGTATTAGTTAGGTACGATTTAGAAAGCGTAGTAACACTATAATCATACATGAATGTCCGTAAGTCCATTTTAAACATATTGATTTTTTTACTTCTTTAACAACAACTTTTTATGTGATCTAATTATCCGATTGATCTGATTTTTGGTATACTGATTCCTGTGACAACAATATACATTATTATAAGCGAAGCAACTCTATAATCAAGTCCTTAAAATGTAAGTATGTCAAAAATGTCTAAAAAACATTATACTGTGTAAAGAAGTTTTACAACAAATTTACTTCCAACTTTGCTTTGACTCCTATAAATTATATTCTGATTATTCAGTTCTAACACTATACAAGTTTTAATGTCCATTTGTCCTATCGTTTCAGAGCTTTGCTTTTATGGATGTTGTCATCCTTGTTTAATTTAGGAGGGGGCAGGGTATTTTTTCATTTAACTTTGGTTTAATTTATACAGCTTTTTGGTTCCGATATCTAAACAATGTATACTACTAAATTTGTTGGTTTCATTAAGTTCGTTTGTCATTTATTAGCTTTACTTTTAAGGATGTTGTCATCCTTGTTTAAAAGATAGAAACAGGGGAAAAATTTGGTGAAAAGATATTTAAGTTGTAAAAATAACATAAATAAATAAATAACAAGAACAAACATATTGAAATATTATCTCTTTAGAAACATAAGAGAGAAGAAAATATAAATCATTTACACATAATGTTAAAAATAAGAAATATATTATCAAAGCTTTTAAGATATTTTATTTAACATCAAAGTTGGTTTTACTAATTTTGACGAATTTATTTGAATCTATTGGATTGGGATATATGAATCCCAACACAATAATATTTAATGAAAAATAAAACAATAGCCTCTCATATATCAGCAAGGCTTATCTAAAATTCTATAAAAAATGGCCAGCCCATTAACAAGTCCTACTAGATTTTTATTTTGTTTATATCAATTAAAAGATAAATCATTAGTAAGCTTTGCTCCTACATATTTGTATGTTGCCCAGAGGTAATTTGTATTTTTTAACAGATTTATTTGAGGATTTTTAGTGGTCCTTTTTTAAGGAAAAAATTATAAATAATACAAAGGGAAAAGGGGAGATATATAGGTAAGTAATTTTAAAATTTAAAACAAAGGTTGTTAAACATTATATAAAATGGTGAAGGAAGTGAAATTTGACATTGACCTACTTTGGGTCGGAAATTCATTATAAAACAGGGAACATGCACAAAACTTTTTAGCCCCTTAGCTTTAAACTGAACTGTGATAATAGGGGGGGGGGGGGGGGCATTCAACACCCCACCCCCCTGACCGATTAAGGTTAGGCAAGGGTCCCGAAAGTTAAGGGTTAAATGAGATGCCAATTAGTTTAAATTATGAACATAATAAATGTATTCAAGTTACTAAATATCATTATGTAATTATTCCTAGCCTATTTACTTTTCTCTATATCCACGGAAATGTCGTTTTAAGTGGGGGGTTGACAAGGGATAGGGAAAAATATGCTTCAAGTATTTCAAGAACTCTTTTTGTATTGAAATCTTTAAATCTTAGAAAAGAAACTGATAGGAAGGGTTAGGTAGGAGGGATTTGGGAAGATTTACTAGATGGTTTGCAAAAAAAGTAATTTTTGTCATTATGTTTAGAAAAAAATCATATCAAGCACATAAACTAAACATCTAATAACAATTTTTGATTACATATTTCTGTCCTAATGTGTTATTTACTTTTTCTTTTACAAGTTCACTTTTATTACTAAGTGAACTTGAAAACTCTTCCAACCTTTGTAAGATATGCTTAAAAAAAACAAATGATAATGCACAAAATTACCCCTTCTGTAGATGAAAATTAGTAGTTGAACACTGAATTAACCAACCAATCAAATTCACTTTGGTCACCCAAGTTGTTAAGCCAACAAATAAGAAAACATTATTATAAAACTTTGGGTACTAGTGTAATAAACAGCCCATATTTCCTTCTCCCCCCCCCCCCTCCTCTTCCACTCCATCCTATTCTATAAAGTAGTAAGCTTTTTTTGTCTGTAGTGAAGGATCTTGCTAACCGCTGAACCGATAAATAAAGTTTTTTTTTTATGGGAACCCGTCAACACATTTAGCTGTGCGGACGAGATAGCACATCATTTTATATGATTAAAGAAACAGAAATACTTTGCAGTAGGGGAGATTTGAATATGCTTTTAATCTAACATTTATGTGGTGATGAATAAATTATCAAATTACATAAAATTATTAAATTCATAATGAAGCTACTCTGTTATTGAAAATTTCGTTATCATTTACGTAAAATACTGTCCAACAAACAATTAACCCTTTGATTGCACGAATTTTTTTCTGAAAAGTTCTAACTGTAATTGTTAACGAGTTGCGCCTTTTTAAAGGCCAAGGCATTATCCCTTCTCTAACTGTTTATGACGATCACATGACAAATCCAAAGTAGAGAGGATTTTTAATAACTTTAGTTATGATCTAGTGTCAGTCTTACATTCGAACCTATCACCTCAATTTTTAAATTAACAAAAAGAGCTAACCGTTACGAACGGACGACCTTAATTGTAGTTTTATAAAAAAAATACTAAAATGAAAATTATTTCATATTTCATTCTGAATACTGAAAAAGAAAAAAAATATTATTATTACTTATCATGCTGTGCTAATTTTGAATAATTTCATCCTTTTAATCAATTTTATCAAAATCTTTGGAAAGGTTGTGTGATTTAAACAAGACATTTTTGGTTTTCATATGTGAAAACTCTTAAACTGGCTCTAAAAAAAATATTGAGAGCCACTACATATTAGATTCCAATGTTTATCTCTAGATCAAGGTATTTATGACTTGGTGCTTATCTTAGCTAAAATCTTTTACATATAAGATTCAACAATGGCTCTTTAAAATTCTCCAATGAGCCGGCTCTCGGATTTTATATTAATACATATAAAACTTTTGATGATACATTAGGAAATATGGGCTGTACACCCTAAATACTTTTTCGTGGGTCTTACTGGTCTTACTGTATATCTGACTTTCTGTCTGTAGCTTTAAACCTAACTAATCATCACTGGCAGTAACTTAGTTTTAGGCTATTTTTGAGTTGGGACAGTAGGTCCCTCCCCCCAAAGGCGAATACACCATAAGATAAAAAAAAAACAAATGGTTTTTCAGTACAAATAAATATGAACGGTCCCCCACTACCCATGTGGCGAACCCCCAATAAAATATTTCTTAAAGGGTGTTGAGAAAAAAAAACAATAGCTTCACATTTTAAAGGCGAAGCTTTTCTATAATTAGGGTCAGTCCGTCCGTCCGTCACAGACAGTTAGCTCTTTTTGTTAATTTAACCATGTTAGAATTGTCCTATCGATTTCAAACTTTGCATGGTGATTCTTTTAGTAGTTAGGAACGATTTAGAAAGCGTAGCAACTCTATAATCGTTTTGGAATGTCCGTACGTCCATTTTAAACATGATGATTTTTAACTTTTATAACAGCTAGTTTTTATGTGATAAAAATTTCTGATTGATCTGGTTTTTGGAATACTGATTCCTAAGACAATAAAGAAGAATGATATCAGCTAAGCATCTCTATAATCAAATCCTAAAAATGTAAGTATGTCCTTACACAGAATCCTGTATTTAAGCAGTTTTTAATAAATTTACTTACAATTTAGTCTCGACTTTTTTACATTCATATTCTGATTATTCAGTTCTGACACTCTACACGTGTTGATGTGCGTTGTCCTACCGTTTCAGAGCCAGGGGCTTTTTCATTTGGGGGGGGGGGGTAAAAAATTGAAAATCCAAAATATTATATTATATATTTATTTGGGGCGGGGGAAATCACCCCTTTGACGTCTATGTTTAGATCTTCGCTTTTATGGATGTCGTCATCCTTATTTCTATATAAACCTTAAAGTTTTGGTCCAAAACTAATAAAAAAGAATAATACAATTCATGTCCAAGCAATGACAATGAGAAAACAAAATTTAATTTTTAATCTACTCACCTCTCCAGAGCACTAGAGCTCGAAACCTAGCTCTTGTGGAGAAATTTGCTCTACGAGGAAAATGCATATTTTGACACAACCCAATCTGTCCCGATTTTGTATCACTTTGAAAAGTGCGATTCCAGTTACGTCATATACGTTTCGGGAAAGAAAAAGGGAGGGGGGGAAGAAAATCTCTTCAAAAGAGATGGGAGAAAAGGGAAGAGATTTTCTTCCCCCCTTTCCCTTTTCATATGATGTCACAGGAATCGCACTTTTCAAAAGTGATACAAAAGCGGGACAGATTGGGTTGTGTCAAAATATGCATTTTCCTCGTAGAGCAAATTTCTCCACAAGAGCTAGGTTTCGAGCTCTAGTGCTCTGGAGAGGTGAGTAGATTAAAAATTAAATTTTGTTTTCTCATTGTTATTGCTTGGACATGAATTGTATTATTCTTTTTTATTAGTTTTGGACCAAAACTTTAAGGTAGTGTTTTACTCTTATGTCTTGTTTATGCCAAATTGGCTAGGATTGAGTTAGAAATCTGGTTAAGGTGTCTATAGAAAGAATTATATAATACATGCCCCATTAAACACTCTAAATATTATAGAGTCTATCTCCAAGATTTGCACAATGATAGGCCACTACACAGATTAGATTTACTTCTTACAACAGAAAAGTTTCCTGCCATTATTATCTTTTTCAGAAATCCGATGAAAACAATTCTGAAGAACCTAGTATCATGGATCATACTTCAAACTCTGATGAAACCAATTCTGAAGAACCCAGAATCATGAATCATATTTCACACTCTGATGAAACAAATTATGAAGAACCCAGTATTAGAAATCCTAATTCAAATTCTGATGAAACCAATTATGAAGAACCCAGTATCAGAAATCCTAATTCAAACTCTGATAAAACCAATTATGAAGAACCCAGTATCAGAATTCCTAATTTAAACTCTGATGAAACCAATTATGAAGAACCCAGTATCAGAAATCCTAATTCAAACTCTGATAAAACCAATTATGAAGAACCCAGTATCAGAATTCCTAATTTAAACTCTGATGAAACCAATTATGAAGAACCCAGTATCAGAAATCCTAATTCAAACTCTGAAAAAACCAATAATGAAGAACCCAGTATCAGAATTCCTAATTTAAATTCTGATAAAACCAATTATGAAGAACCCAGTATCAGAAATCCTAATTCAAACTCTGATGAAACCAATTATGAAGAACCAAGTGGCATGAATCCTAATTCAAACTCTGATGAAACCAATTATGAAGAACCAAGAAGCATGAATCCTAATTCAAACTCTGATGAAACCAATTATGAAGAACCAAGAAGCATGAATCCTAATTCAAACTCTGATGAAACCAATTATGAAGAACCCAGTATTATAAATCCTAATTCAAACTCTGATGATTGTCTCTGCAAATTAAGTTTAGGCTTCAGTAACATTTCTAAAGATAATGATACTAAAGATAACAAGTCTGAGGGTAACCTTTCTGAAGATATCATAAACGAACTAAAAAAAAACAACAGAGAGCAATGCTTTGAAAATCACAATGATATCATAAAAATACCAATCCAATATAATACTGCTTCAAGGTTTACTATAATCAATTCAAATGATATTCTGTATCCTGAAAAAGATGAAAAAATAAGAAGGGAAAAAGTAAAAAAAAATGAAAAACTTTCCAATCAATATCTTGACAAGTATCTTGAAGATGTACAACTACACGAATTTGTTCATAGTCTAAGAGCAAAAGGACTAGAGGCTTTTGTTTTAAATGGTTTTAAAAAAAAGGAATATGAATTTGATACCTTGGTCTTTTTGCCAGAATATAAGCTTATAATAAACATAGAGGCAAAAAGAGGAATGGAGAAAAATTACTTGAACCTTCTAGAAAAGGCTTCAGGTCAGCTTGAAAACCATTTGGAGATTTTTAAGACATTAGTCAAATTAGACTGGATCTTCGTCAAAGCTGCCTGTTTGGCTGCATCAAAGAAAAGTCTTCACAAAAACTTCAAAACAAAACAAAAAAGAAATGACAAACGTGAAGATAAAAAGCCATGTGATTACTGTAGCAAATTTATTATATGGAAAGAAAATATCATTTCAGGAATCTTTTACTATAATGTCTATTATCCATTCTCATTCTCATTAGCATTTATGATATTAATTTTATATTAAAAATAATCTTACATAATCTATTAAACATTAAAAAATATTCCTTTCCCTTTTAAAGCTTTTTGGTGTCAAATAAATATTGAGTAAAAAGCAGGGTATAAATAAGCTTATCTATATTGCCTTATCTCTGGAATTTAATGTAATTGAATGCATTACTTTTTTACACCTTTATTAGGTGATAAAAAAAAATCTATGGTATTCTGCCTGATTTTTAGCTGCTTTTCTTATTACAACTTTCAAAGATATAAATCTTATTTTTGGTTTTGTGATATTAATTGTTTTTCATATTCTTTCTCTCTCTTCTCGTTGTTAAAACTGCTTTATAACTCACTTTGTCCGTATTTCTATTTCAAAATAGATTTTTTGCTTCGCTTCTTATAGATGCTGTCATACCTCTTATTTATTACAACTTATGGTGTTAAAATTAAAGAGGTATGATATTATTCTTATAAAATCATTAATATAAACATGCATAATTAACATATTTAACAACCTTTGATTTTAGATACTTTTATACTTTTAAACGGCTATAGTTTTCTTATTTTTTAAGCTAAAAGAACATTTTTATCAGAAAATGTATATCTTTATGAGAATTGAACATTAGATATCACAAAATATAAATTTGCAGTCACAGTAGCAATTTTAAGATTGTTGGAGACCTGAAGGATCAAAATTTTAGTATTTTTGGAACATAAAATAATTCGTTCAAGTAAAAAATATTTTTGATGTTACCATGATGCCCCTGCCAGGTTTGCTGGCATCCTGTACCCACCAGAATGGAGATATTTAAAAACTTCCAACTTTTAATTATGTATCATAACCATATTTAGAAAGTCTCTCAGTTATGAAACTCTACCTTTCACAGACAGAAAATGAGATAGAAAAAAGGGTAAAATGTTTTAGGACTTGTATTAAACATGTCAATTTCTTGTCAGTATCTTTACTTTAACTATTCTAATATCAGTGCACAATATAGTGTTTGAATTATTCAGAGAATGGAATAAAAGAATGGATTGAAGAAATAGTTAGTGGATTACAAAGAAATCAAAGTTATATGAATGATTATAAGAAAATGCTGTCTATTATAGTACCTCTGATACAAAAAAAAAATGAAAAAAAAAAGAAAAAAAAAATAAAAAAAAATAAAAAAGAGTCTAAATCTCGCGTGTATGAAGACTCAATTAGCCTTAGCAAGTTTACACAAGAAAAATTGACTGAAAAATTGTGTATCATATCTGGAGAGAAGGGAAATACGGAGCTAATGAAATATTTTAATAATGGATGTTTACAGAATTTAGAAAGTGAGAAGAGAGCATTGATCATGAACCCAACAATCAAACAAGGAGATATCCTTAGCTCTACCTCTAGAATTCTCCTAATTGGTAGAGATTATGGAACAGGGAAGACTCACATGCTAAAATTGAAAGCTGTTATACATGCACAAGATACTAAAAACAAAGTAGCTTACATTAATCTATCTTCTATTGATACAACAACACCTACTTGTGAGCAACTGAGAGTTTTTTCTTTTATGTATGTCATCGACAAACATGATTTCAAAAAACATGAAAATATAGATGTATTTACAGCAAAGGATTTGATTGACCATGAACATCATGATGATGATGATGCCTGTCAATATGAAGGAAGGAATATTTATAGTATAATTAGAAAATTCCTAGAAAAAAAGAATGACCAACATTATTCATTGATATGTATTGATGAACTACCCGGACCGTCAAGTAATGATGAGAAATTTTATAGCTTACTGGAAAGGAAGGAATCTGTTTGTGCAACTCTAAAGGTGAAAACTGGAGGAATGTTAAATGTAATACCAGATAAATTAGGTGAACAAGGATATATTGAATGTTTATTATTTTATTAGATATTTAATTTTATAATGTTTATCAGTAGCAAAGCTACTCTATAATTTTAAATTGTCTTTTTTGATTACTCTAGAACTAATTAAAAAAAACCGGTGGATTTCACTAACAATTTTCCTCTGTTGGTAGTAAAGCTACTCTATAATCTCCGTATTTTAAATATATTTCCCTTAGTGCACTGTACCTTTTTTTCTGGTTTAGTTGATGAACATTTCTTAACCCTTAACAGTCGGGCCCCTTGCCGCACCTTAATCTGTCGGGGGGGGGGGGCGTTCAACGCCCCCCCTAATTATCTCAGTTCCTATTAGAGCTAGAGGGCTAACTTTTTTGTGCAAGTCCCCTGTTTGATAATGAATTTTCGACCTTTTATAAGTCTAAGTCAATTTTCGCTTCCTTCACCCTTTTATTTAACAACCTTTGTTTTTAGGTCTTTTTTTATTTAAAAATTTCAAACGGCTGTAATTTTCTTATTTTTGAAGCTAGAAGAAAAAATTTTTCCCAGAAAATGTTTATTTTTATGTAAATTTTACATTAGAAATATCAAAATATAAATTTCAGCGGCCGCAGCTGTACTTGGCAGCTGCCAGCCGCCGCAGTCGGCGGTCGGCGGGAAAACGGCGGCGGATCTTCATGAAATTGTAATACGTTATGTAGACATGTAAGAAAAGCTTAAGTTTAAAATTTGAAGTCTCTAAGTCAAAAATTGCGGCCACAGGAGCCTTTTAAAGATTTCTGGAGACCTGGAGGATCAGGACCTGCAGGATCATACCTGGAACCTGAAAGTGACTTGAACACCTGTATTTCATATAAGGATGTACTACTAGAGGATTTTTTAGTATTTTGGTATGATAAAATGCTTTGTTTTAGTCAAAAAAATATTTTTGCTCTTTACCTGGATGACCCTGCCAGGTTTGCTGGCATCCTGTGCCCGCCAGGATGGAGATATTCAAAAAATTCCAACTCTAAGTTATGTGTCATACCCATACTTAAAAAGTCAAGCAGTTTGGGCTCTTTATCTTTCACACACAGAAAATGAGAAAGAAAAAACCGGATGGGGGGGCGTTCAACGCCCCCCCCCCCCCGACCGTTAAGGGTTAATAATTGGGTAAGGATTCAACAAAAATGTGTGTTCACTCCCTGACAAATTTAATAAGTGGCGAATACACCTAACTTGATAAGGTTTTTTTCATTCACGAAAATTATGTGTATATATCCTTTTTTCTTTTAGACTACCGGAAGAAACATGACATTGAATATATCAAGCTTATATATAACTTTAGAAACTCTGAGCATGTTTATAATGTGTCATGTGCATTGGGCATGCTGGAAAGTAATGCAATGTTTAAAGAAAGGTATCTTGTCCCTGCAAAGACCATTTCTGGCCCCTTGAATTATCATTTCCATAATAGTAAAAACGATGATGTTGTACTTCTAGCTAGAGCAGTGATAACCAAATATTACAGGAAACATCCTGATGAACCAATAGTTATTATACTGGACAAAAGCGACAAGAACCTTTATCAACACTTTTTTATTAAATTTAAAGACCTTCTATGTGGTTCAAATAACTCAAATGATTCTAAATATGAAATGTATATCATCGATGAAAATTTTGATCCAGAAATAGTGGAAAAGGATAGAAAAGAGAAAAAAGGTATTATACTACTGACAGATATTCAAACTTTTAATGGTGCACAAGCAAGAAACACAATAGTTATCCAAGATAACTTAGAGTTTGATAAACAACCATTGCTTAGAAACCTTATTCTTAGAACTCAGTCATTTACAGTTGTTATACATAAAACAGAAGCTATAAGAAAATTTCCTGGCGTTTTTACTGATACTAATCTTGATACATATGTTAACCAGTGATTTACTGTCATTTAATGCAGTCCCCCTTCGTTTCTTTGTGTTTTTTTGCAAGATTGGCAGCAGCGACAAGCATCAAAATTTAATTCAATTGAATTCTTATTTTTTTTTAAGAGGGATTGCCATATTTAGCTGATTTTTAAAAAGGTTTATTTCCATGAGGCTGATGCGTGGCTGCCAAGTACCGACTTTTGCAATATGTTTATTTTCTTATTTGTTTATTCATAGATATTTTTTTTGTAGCAAATCTACTATATATATCATTGTGTATGTCTGTCCGTTACACTTTCAGAGGTTACTCTGCTGCTTTTAAAGCTAGACCTCTATTTTTTCTTTTAAATATTTTTTTAAGAAGTATAAAACGTCCATGACAGTCCAACTGCTTTAAAGCAGCTTCTTTTACTTCTTTATTTCCACAAACATATCTTTGTTATTTTTTGGTCTGATTTTAAAAAGTTTTGTAAATAGTATCAAAATATTTTTTTGTTCTTACATTTACCCCCCCCCATTAATGATAGTATATTCATTCCTCCCCTGGATGAACTCCAGGTATTTAACATAATAACGAGCTGCAGGCCCAAGACGGCCAAGGACGTGAATGATGTAAGTTGTAAACTCTTAATTCAATGTGCCGCCAATTTAGTGCGGCCATTGACGTACATATATAATCTTAGTTTTTCACAAGGAATTTTTCCCTCAGGGATGAAAGTGAGCAAGAATGTAGTCGTTTATAAATCAGGGCCGTTGACCAGCTTAGATAGCTGGAGGGGCGTTTCTATCATCAACACATTCTCGAAGCCACTCGAGAGGATCATGTACAAGTCACTATATGAATTTTTAGATGAAAGATCCTTTTTCTCCACACGACAGTTCGGATTCCGTCCGGGCCTCTCCACGGCACATAATGTTCTTGATCTTGTCAATCGTATCACGGCGGCACTTTCCGAAAAGAAAGTGTGCGCCGGGATATTAATTGATATCAAGAAGTGTTTCGATCTTGTAGATCGAAACATCTTGTTGAAAAAACTCGAGCATTATGGTTGCCGTGGAGTGGTCCTGAGGTGGTTCGAAAGCTACTTTGAAGGACGGTCACAACAGGTTGCGTTTGGGGGAGAATTTTCGGATGTACTATCTATCCTTATCGGTGTTCTCCAGGGAAGTACACTCGGTGTACTTCTCTTTCTTATCGTAGTTAATGATCTAGATTCTGCCACTAGAGACGCACTGCTGTCTCTTTTTGCAGATGACACATTTTGTCTTTTAACAGCTGACAACATTAGGGATCTGTTTATTAAGATTGAAAATACTCTTCCTCAAATTACTGAATGGTACAACAGTAATAAACTTATTATAAACAGCAAAAAAACCAAGGTTATCTTGTTTCAATCGCCAAGACAAAATTTCACGGAAGAGGAAAAAAATCTTATAAAACAGTTTCCTGTTTTTATCAATTCTAACCATGAAGGAGAGAACCTTCCAGAAAAAATCCAGAAACTAGATCATATAACTTTTTCGAATAGTAACCCTGGAGAACAAGCCGCAAGGCACCTGGGTATTCAAATCGATGAAAAATTGTCTTTCAAAATCCATTTTAACTTAATGCACAAAAGAATTCTAAAAGTTGTATACTCATTGCGTCAAATGCGTCATATACTTGACTCGCAACATCTTAAATTGCTCTATTTTGCCTACATAAAGTCTGTTCTCAACTATTGTTTAATTGTATTCACTGCTGTTCCAAACACCTTATTGGAGCCTATCTTAAAACTCCAAAAGGAGTGCTGCCGCTTAATAGCAAAAAAACCACGCCGTTTTCCATCAAATATTTTATTTAAACAATTGGAAATTTTACCAATTAGGAAGCAAATGGAATACGAAGTGTTTTTATTTATGTACAAATATAAAAACAATATGCAGCCAAGAGTTTTTGATGGTGTCTGGAACACACGTGATACAATTCATGATTATGAAACCAGATTTAGAAATAATTTCATAGTAGATCAAGCCAATAGAAATTTTATATTCAATTCACCATTACATTTTTTCCCAAGACTTTGGAACACATTACCTGAAAATTTAAAAACAATACCTACTTTCCTGGAGTTCAAACGGAAAGCTTTTTACTTTGTATTAAATTCAATATAATGGTTTCATTCTTTATTTTTCATTTTTTTATTTTTCAGTCTTAATCTTCTTGCATTTTTATTCTTATTTAACTTATCAATAGTTTATTTTTACACTTTATGCAGGCAACAATATATCATAACATCATACTCATACTCATAATCACCAGAGCAATTTAAGTTGGACTCAAGTATTTTTGATTTTTTGATTTTTAGATTTTTAGAATCTTTATCCCTATCATATTTAAAATGAGTATACGACTAAAGGGTTTTTTGTACATTTCTCAAATATTTCACGCATCGGTTTGACATACTTAATTATAGCGTCGGATCTTTCTGTCCTAAACTTCAACCATATTTTTGGATTTTTGATGCCTTCAAGCAATGTTTTTTCTCCTTCATTCTTTTCATTCATTGGGGCTGTACATGGTCGTCTCAGGGACTAAGGGATTTAATGGAAATTCAACAAGGGTTGAAAATTAGTTCAAGAACGTCGGAGTTCTTTGTAAACGGCCGGAAAACGTTAAATATAAATTAGCTACCTAGGACTTAATACACATAGAAATTCCTCTTTAATCTTAGCTTTTCAAATTCAAATTTAATTTCGATTCATTTTTTCAACTTAAATTTAATTTTCAATTTTATTTTTCAATTAATTATCTAATTTATCTTAGACTACCTTGTCCCGGTCTGTACAACCAGGAGCTCCTGGAAGGCGTACATTGTGTCCTTCGAGTCCGACCTAAATACCTACATCCCCGTCGTCGAGTTGTCGTTCAAAATAGAGTTCTTACTAGATGTTAACCCCTACAATTAAATTAAATTCATTCAACACAATTTTTTACACTATAGCTTTTTTCTTATCAAATTTTTAGCAATTACCTTCCAATATTTTCTTTTCAACATTTTTTCAACATGTTTCTTTATAACTATATTCAAATTTAACTTTTACAATTTTTTCTTTTTTCAAATTACTTTACAGGGGAGCGCATCTAGAAACCTGTTGAGATTTTTTCACAAAATTTATTAAACTTTATTGAATTCTAAACAAATTCCTATTTTTTTAATCAAAAAATCCTTTTTTCTCGTAATTTTATAGTTTTTTTCATTCCAAATTTTCTTAAATTTTCTTAAACTTTCTTTGGTCACACGAAATGTCTATACGTCATGATTAGGTTGGTTCATATTTACATGTTGGACACAGGATCCATCTATCTGTCTAATCGCTAGCCGGTCAACTCGTTGACCGGTCACGTACTAACATTGCTGTACAGGTTGACATATGGAGGTTATGGAGAAGGGGTTGCAGGCAAAGCTGATGTGAAGGCGAGCTCGTAGATGTTAAAGCGGTGGAACCACGAGCGGATAACTTTCTGATCCGCATTTATATGGCGGTCACCGGCCGGCGAAAGTGGTACCGACACCAACCACAGTCCAGCCCGAAGTAGGCTCAGCCGCACCTGGCCCGCCAAGAGAAATCACCTAGTTTATCAAATTCCGCAATTATGTTTACCAGTAACAATAAAAACATATAATTATTATCGTTATATTATGAAATATTAACATGTAATTTCAATATAATAATTAATTGTCTATGTGATTTACTCATAACAGGATTGAAGAGTTATTGAATAAAAGTTCTTATATATATATATATATATGGTGTTTCAAAAGAAATGTCTTTTTTTAAACTTGATTATGCATAGAAAAAAAATTATATAGCAAAATGTTTTATATATTTGAAAAACCTGTTATGATAGATTTATGTTTCAAATTTCTATAATTATTATTTCAACAAATTATACCTTAAAAACCTTTTTTTTCAAAGGCCTTATTTTTTAAGAAACATACTGTAGATGAGAGGAAAAAGTAGCTTTATTGTTTAATTTTCATATATTATCGATTTTCTCTTCTACATCTTCCTCTTGTTTTTAAAGACCACTAATCATTTGATCGATTATTAATTTTATTTATAAGTCTATCCTATTTTTTTAGTGCTTCGCCCTTATGAATGTAATCACCCTTGTTGTAAATAGAAAATAATTTTTCGAATCATAAATAAATATTGATTTATATTCTTATTTCAGATTCTATAACTAAGATGATAAAATTGGTATGGGACACTTGGCTTCAAAATGCTCCTGAAGAAAGGTATTTTTTTTAGTAGCGAACCTATTCTATTATTAGAAATGTCTTCTCTTTCATCTGTTGGAAACGGTTTGGGGTAAGATCTAAATTTCTTGGCTGCTATTCAAGATACAGGGCTGATTTTTATTAGACACATTAAATTTTTTCCGCTGTTATTTTGGATAGATGGCTAATTCTTTCGGGTAAAGATTTTCTCAATACTCTACTAAGATAAATTAGTTTATCAATCTGTTCTATGCATTTACATTTGGGATGTACTGGCCATTATATTATCCTTTTAGATATCTAGCTTTTCTGTTTGCTTATACACTTTACCTTGCTGTTTTTATTTACAGTTATAATAGTTAAACTCAGTGGCGTGCGAAGCACTTTGTCTAGGGGGGGGCATTTTGAAGATTTTGTAAAATTTTGCCCCCCCCTAAATCAAAGTGCCCCGGGGGGGCACTTTGCTTTAGGGGGGGGCATTTTGATTATATATACTAATTTTTAATAAGGGCGTTTTAAGGGGTGGGATTATTTGATTATGGGCCTTCTAGTCCTTATCCCTTCTTCCCCATCCCTATTTCCCATTTATATCCCCCACTTCTTCCCCTCCCATCTCTTCCCCCCCATCTCTTCTCCCCCATCTCTTCTCCCCACCCTGCAATGACCGAAGGGAAGGGAGCTAGAAAGCATCTTCGAAAAAATAGTACAGAAGATAATTAACCTTCCCCCTCCACCACAAAACATTTATAATGGGTGGAAGGGGATGTTATAAAATCCTAGCAGGAAGGATGAATAACCCAATTAAAAAAATTGGGGGGGGGGGGGGGTGATAAAAACACTGATTTTGGAAATAATTTACCAAAAATTAACCTAATATGAAAAAATGATATAAAATATTTCTTTATTGTATGACAACAAGGATGACAACATCTTTAAGAAGCAAAGCACAAAAAATCATTAATAAGAATACAGACAAGTAGATTTAAAGAGCATCTGTTGAAATAAATATATATTTTAGGTAGAAAAAGTACAAATCCTTTTTCCTGTATGTTGTGTGATGACAGTCAAAGTAAATTACATAAGATATAATGAACTATGTAAAAAATTACTTGTCCTTTCATTGTGATAAAAAGCAGAAACCATTTGGAAGGGCGCGAAGCGCAAATTATTTTCTTCAAATATGCAGGGAGGGAGGGGTTTTTGCGCTATTTATTACACTAGTCCACAATATTTTATAGCAGAAACCATTTGGAAAGGCGCGAAGCGCAAATTTTTTTCTTTAAATACGCAGGGATGGAGGTTTTTTTTGGCTATTTATTACACTAGTCCCCAACTTTCATTGTGATAAAAAGCAGAAACCATTTGGAAGGGCGCGAAGCGCAAATTATTTTCTTCAAATATGCAGGGAGGGAGGGGTTTTTGCGCTATTTATTACAATAGTCCCCAATTTTTTATATCAGAAACCATTTGTATAGGCGCGAAGCGCAAATTTTTTTCTTCAAATATGCAGGGAGGGAGGGGTTTTTGGGCTATTTATTACACTAGTCCCCAATAATTCATAGCAGAAACCATTTGGAAGGGCGCGGAGCGCAAATTTTTTTTCTTCAAATATGCAGGGAGGGAGGGGTTTTTGGGTTATTTATTACACTAGTCCCCAATATTTTATAGCAGAAACCATCTGGAAAGGCGCGAAGCGCAAATTTTTTTCTTTAAATATGCAGGGAGGGATGGGTTCTTTGGCTATTTATTACACTAGTCCCCAATATTTCATATAAAATTTTCTTATTCGTTGGCTCAACAACTTTGGGGACTTTAATGGAATTTTGATTGGTTGGTTAATTAAGTCGAGTTTCCATACATTTCATCCACTAATTGTAATCTATATAAGGGGTAATTTTGTGTATCATCATTGGGGATGTACAAAATGTCTTTGGTAAAAAGTTTATATTATACAAAAAAAAATACTTTCTATAACCTGGTTTGTTATGTTCAGTGAAAAAAGATTATAAGCTAATTTCTACACTAATTTAATTAACACTTACTGTCTGTTTGGCGCGAAGCGCCAAAATTTTTTTTTGGAAGTATTTCTTGATCTTTTTTTTTGAAACTGGGATAGTTTTGCTTTTTGTAGGGTAGGGGGCAAAAAGGGGCATTTTTGTTGACCAGGGGGGGGGCAAAATGGGGCATTTTTTAACATTTAGGGGGGGGCAGGGGGGCGGTTGCTAGGGGGGGGGGGCAGGGGGGGGCGTTTTGGTCGCTAGGGGGGGGGCGATTGCCCCAAATGCCCCCTTCGGTTCGCACGCCACTGGTTAAACTACTCTATGATTATAAATGTCCGTCCTTTATGGGTAAAACGTGTATTACCAACAATATTATTCATGAAAGACAGTATTAATTTTGTGAATATCTACTTTACTAGTGAGCAACCATCGTATAATTTACTTGGCCCGTCAGTGTGTTGGCAATGCTATGATAGACCTAATATTTCTGTAAGATAAACGGTTGCTATCTAACATGTACACTAATATATGCTTCTAAAGATTTGACTATATAGGCACTCTATACAACATTTATAAGTCAGTCAGTGAGGGAAGCAGAAACTTATAGAGGAGCGTAGCATAAAATCAATCTCTATTTTAGATGAACCTACATAGAAGAGCCAAAATGGAGAATTCATGTACATGTGAGCTGAAGCTTGGGGCACATCAGGTGGCTGACATTGAAGGTTCTTATTATGATACAAAATACATCCATGATGCCTACCATGTAAATGAAGAACTAAAAAGAAAGGTTGATGAAATAAAAATTAAAAGCAGCCAAGGGATTTTTCATGATAAGATTATAGCGTTTCCAAACCATATTCATTTGCCAGACAAAGTTATTTCTTTGGAGGGGAATAAATTCCAAAGCTATAAAGATACTTATCTACAAAAATATTTGCCAGACAAAGTTATTTCTTTGGAGGGAAATAAATTCCAAAGCTATAAAGATACTTATCTACAAAAATATTTGCCAGACAAAGTTATTTCTTTGGAGGGAAATAAATTCCAAAGCTATAAAGATATTTATCTCCAAGAATATTCCAAAGATGTTATGCACCAGAGTTTAATTAATGCTCTCAGAAACCTAGATCATCAGGCTTTTGTAATAAAAGATTTCCATACTAATTATGTACTTGATATGTTCAAAAATAGAACGTCCAATCTTGAAACATTTAAAAGAGAAACACAAGAAGAATCGCGTTCCAGCTTATCAAGCTCTCAAGTTGACATTTTCAAACTTCTTTCTTCGACCAATATAGAAGAACTACTTAGCAAGGTTTGATGCTTAAATTTATCTTCAAATTATAGGGTTACCATGCAAAATAAGTGCATCTGCAGTCTAAAAAAAATAATTTTTTTAGATTAACTTTAAAGAGGGATCTCTAGGGAAATGTGATTTTCTTAGCTCCTATTCAAGATAGACAGTAGATATTTTTAGTGAAGATTCCAATGGCATATGCCTATCTAATCAACACATTGTTTTGTCCATCTGTCTGTTATTTAAGGTGCTAGATAGATTCCTGGATTTTCAAGTTTTGGTGATTTTCTCAATTCCAATTCAGGATAGAAGGCTGAAACTTTCAGAGATTATTACATTCTACATATTTTCACCAAGTTTTATTAAGATTTGCTAATGAATTGGGGTGCTAGATTGATTCCAAGATTTTAAGATTTTCGTGGTTTAAGTATTCCTTTTCAGGATTGACGGCTGATATAATTAGGGATTGAATATGCTCATTTCTAATACTTGTCTAATACTTGCAGTGCTAGATCGATTCCTAGATATTTAAGTTTTCGTGATTTAATGGTTGCATGATTTTAAGGCTTTGTGATTTCCATTTTTTTATCAAGTTTAATGATTATTGTATGACACTGCTCTATTTTTTTCCCGATATCCATTAAAAAAAATTGAGTTTTACTTCTTATGGATGTTGTCATCCTTGTTATTATAAAATATATGTTTTACTCCCATAAAAATAATAAGAAGTGTTAAACTTTTTAACAAAAAATTACATCTACTGTTTGTTTGTTTAGCCCGACATCTACTCATCCTCCATCATCATTTACATCTGTTGCCAGATTTAGAAATCTGGCTGCTTCCAAGGGTCGGGTCCAGAGGTCTCTGGTTGTAAGGTTGGTCCTATTGTTAGGACATTCAAACAGGTGTCGAGTTGTGTGAGAGTGTTGGTTGCAGTTGGGGCATACATCTTGAATAGTAGGGTTGATTCTGGCCTTGTAGCTATTCAGAAAGTTACTGTATCCAGAGCGCAGCTGGGATAAAGTGGCTCTGGGGAGACATTTCTCTGACTTGTGAATTTGGGGGGGAGGGGCAAGTAACACCTTGTTAGGCTCCATGGCATTGAGGGCCTCCTTGACACTTTTGGTGTGTATTAGTTTTAATTTAGACTTATATACATCCTCTGGGAGGTCAGGGCGAGACATGTGCCTGATTTCTTCTCCAAATCTAGAGGACAGGGTTTCTTTCATCTGGCGGGGGGGAGGGGGATCAGACAGGTTCACTCTGTTAGGATGGTGTGGCTTCTGTGTAGCTAACAGGAATTGCTTACTGAGCATTTCACAGTGAGGACGGACCTTCATGATCTTGGTCTCATTGTGAAGGTGATCAATGTCTGTCATCCGGTGGCAGCCAGTGGCAGTCCGCAGGGCTTGGTTCTGGGCAATCTGAAGATTTTTCCAGGATGTGTCACTTAGGGATGGGGTCCAGATGTTGCAGCCGTAATTTAAAAGGGGGCGTCCTATGGCTTTGTAGGTGTTAATAATGGTTTCTTTCTCCATACCCCAGTCGGAACCAGCCAAGGCCTTCAGGACATTGTTCTTAACTTGGACCTTGGTCTTTAAGTCGGTGGCATGTTGTTTAAAGGAAAGGAGATTGTCAAAAGTTATCCCTAAAAACTTAGGTTTCTTGACTGTTGGAACTTTTTCTCCATCTATCACAACATCTAGTTCCGTGTTGCACTCATTTGAGGCCGTTGTAAACAACGTAGCTGAGGATTTGGAGGGGGATATCTCGAGGTTGCGTCCTTTAAACCAAACAGTTAGGGTAGCCAAGTAGGTGTTGATTTCTTGAACTACTGGGTCAATAACTGGGCCTGAGTTTAGGATATTGGAGTCATCAGCATATGTCTTGAGAATGATGTTACCAGGAGGGGCAGGCATTGATGACATATATAAGTTAAAGAGAACAGGGGAGAGAACACCACCTTGTGGGACACCCTGTTTCATCTTCCTGTATTTAGAGTTGGAATTCCTAAATACTACATATGTGTATCTGCCTCTCAAATATGCACACAGGAAGCGTTTTATGTGGTCATTGAGGTTTAGCTTCTCGATGTCGCTGAGAAGGATGGTGTGGTCGACCGTGTCGAAGGCACGGGAAAGGTCAATGGCGACACAAACTGTTCTGTGAACAGGTTTCTTCCTGTTAAGACCAGAGTTGATATGGTCTAGGATGCTCTGTAGTGCTGTACCTGTAGACCTGCCTTTACGGAATCCATGTTGATGGTTGGCAAGTTGGACAGCTTCTGTCACAGCTGGAAGCAAAAGTGCCTCAAGGATTTTGATAGCTGGGGACAGAAGGGACACTGGGCGGTAGCTGGGTCCTTTGTCAGCAGGTTTGCCAGGTTTCAGCAAAGGTATGATTTTGCCAGTCTTCCAGATGTTGGGGATGACTGACTCTTCCAGGCATCTGTTGAAGATATTGGTCAGGTAGTTGATGGCATTGGGGCCAATGTTCTTCAACATAATTGGTAACAAACCATCGGGTCCTAAGGCCTTAGAACTTTTTGATTTGTTAATAGCAGCTAGGGTCTGGGCAGGGGTAAACAGTATCAAAGGATCTTTTGTCTTCTTCTTCAGAGAGCGAAGCGTCCGTCTGAAGGGTTGTGATGACTTGGAATCCTTGGAAGGTGTATACTGTTTATTGAAGTTGTTGGCCATGGCTTTGGCACAGTTGGTGGTTTTATCGTTAAAGCTGATTCCTTGATTTTCAGGTTGGACAGGGTTATTGTTTAAACTTTTGATGGTATTCCAAAGCTTTTTAGATCCAGGTTGGCAGCAGGCAAGATGTTCCTTCCATTTAGTTTTCCGATGGTCTTGGATCTTTTTAGTAATCTCTTTGTTGAGATCAGAGATTCTAGGGTCTGCAGGATCATTCTCCCTGATTTCATCCCTTTCATTAATCAGTCTGGCTGCTTCAGTGGGGAGGGCGTTGAAGGTTTTGGGGATTCTGCCGGCAGGAATGTGAAGTTTGGCAGCTTTTTGAAGGGTGTGTCGAAAGAAAACTTCAGCTTTATGGATGCTAGTAATATCTCTAGCATGCCTAAATTTGTCTTCAACGTGTTTTTGGAAAGCAGGCCAGTTAGCTTTCGAAAAGTTAATAAAAGTAACATTTTTTGCATTAAACTTTTTGAGGTCAGCAGTCATGTTGATAATGATGGGGAGATGGTCCGAGCTCATCTTATTTCTGATCCTCCAGGTGGTGGTGGGGATGAGATTAGAGGAGACAATACTAACGTCAGGAGCAGTTGAAGCCAGGTTGGTAACTCTGGTTGGTAAGTCCTCGTTTATAATGCCGCAGGTTCGTCCTGTGATGGTGTCTGCCAGAGCTGTACCTCTGGTATCATTTGTGGCTTCTGAGTGCCAGAGTTGACTGTGGGCATTAACATCCCCGAGGATCATGTATGATTCACCAAGGCCGTCAAAAAGATGGTCAAGGGGAGGTTCATACTGTGGGGTGCAACTGCTTTGTGGTGGAATGTAGACATTACGTATGTAGAGGTTTTTCTTGTCCACACCAGGTATGCTGATGGTTAAGGTTTCTGTGAACGGGTCCTGTTCCAGGATTCTAGGTGTTGGTTCAATGGAGAAGTTTAGATCCTTGTGTATCAAGAATGCTAGTCCTCCTCCCTTGTTGGTGCCTCTATCTTTGCGGACAAGGGTATAGTTGGGAGTTTTGAACGGCTTTGATTTAT